>NC_028450.1:14072471-14301526 GCF_000263155.2 Setaria italica | reverse complement strand
TGAGGTGGATAGCAGCAAGATTGATGCCATTCGGGAGTGGCCTACACCGACGACGGTCACACAAATTCGAAGCTTTCTTGGCCTTGCAGGTTTCTACCGCCGGTTTGTTCGTGATTTTAGCTCCATTGCAGCGCCTCTACATGAGCTTACAAAGAAGGATGTTCCCTTTGCTTGGAGTGATTCGCAAGAGGTTGCGTTCAGCACCTTGAAAGATAAGTTAACCAATGCTCCTCTCTTGCAGTTGCCTGATTTTACTAAAGTGTTTGAGCTTGAATGCGATGCTAGCGGTATTGGGCTAGGTGCTGTTTTGTTACAAGAAGGAAAACCGGTTGCTTACTTTAGCGAGAAATTAAGTGGTGCTAGCTTGAATTATTCTACTTATGATAAGGAGCTTTATGCTTTAGTGCGCACTTTGCATACTTGGCAGCACTACCTTTGGCATCGCGAGTTTATAATTCATTCTGATCATGAGGCTTTAAAACATATTCGTACCCAAACAAACCTGAACCGTCGTCATGCTAAATGGGTAGAATTCATTGAGTCTTTCCCTTACATTATAAAACACAAGAGCGGGAAGGAAAATGTCATTGCTGATGCTTTGTCTCGTCGCTATACCATGCTGTCACAGTTAGATTTTAAAATCTTTGGCTTGCAAACTATGAAGGATCAATATGTGGATGATGCTGATTTTAAAGATGCTTTCGCCCACTGTATTCATGGCAAACCATGGGGCAAATTTCACATACAGGACGGGTTCCTGTTTCGCGCTAACAAGCTGTGTGTTCCAGCTAACTCGGTTCGTCGTTTGTTGTTACAGGAAGCGCATGAAGGCGGTCTCATGGGGCACTTTGGCATCTACAAGACGCATGAAGTGCTGGCTGCCCACTTCTTTTGGCCCCGGATGCACGCTGATGTTGAGCGCCTTGTTGCACACTGCACTACTTGCCAGAAAGCTAAGTCACGATTGAACAACCATGGTTTGTACATGCCTTTGCCTGTTCCTACTTCCCCTTGGCTTGATATTTCTATGGACTTTGTTTTGGGATTGCCTAGAACTAAGAAGGGGAGGGACAGTATTTTTGTGGTTGTTGATCGTTTCTCCAAAATGGCTCATTTTATACCTTGTCATAAGACTGATGATGCTAGCAATGTTGCTGAATTGTTCTTTCGCAAGATTATTCGTTTGCATGGTATTCCAAATACAATAGTCTCTGATCGTGATACTAAGTTTCTCAGTCATTTTTGGAGATCACTGTGGAATAAAATGGGAACTAAATTGCTGTTTAGCACCACTTGTCACCCTCAGACTGATGGACAACCTGAGGTGGTTAATCGGACCTTGTCCACCATGCTTAGGGCTGTTTTAGATAAACACTTGAAACGTTGGGAAGATTGCTTGCCTCATGTTGAGTTTGCTTATAATCATGCAACACATTCTTCTACAAAGATGTGTCCTTTTCAGGTTGTTTATGGTTATATTCCTCGGGCGCCTATTGATTTGTTTGCACTTGATGCCGAGGACACCCCACACATAGATGCTGCTGCACATGTTGATCAAATGATTAGCTTGCATGAGCAAACTCAACAAAACATTGCTGCTGCTAATGCTAAATATCAGGTTGCGGGTAGTAAAGGGAGAAAACATGTTACTTTTGCACCGGGTGATCTGGTTTGGTTGCATTTGAGAAAGGATCGTTTTCCTACTTTACGTCGTTCTAAATTGATGCCACGTGCTGCTGGTCCTTTTAAAGTGCTAACCAAGATTAATGATAATGCTTATATCCTTGACCTGCCTGCGGAGTTTGGTGTTTCCACGAGTTTTAATGTTGCAGATTTGAAACCGTATGTGGGCGAAGATGAGGAGTTGCCGTCGAGGACGACTTCAGTTCAAGAAGGGGAGGATGATGAGGACACCACGAGTACATCTACACCAGCAGCACCTCAGACGCCTCCAGTTGCTCCTCCACCTCAGGCGCCTACAGTTGATCATCCAGTTGGGCCAATCACTCGGGCCCGTGCGAGAGAATTAAACTTCATCATGGTGTTAAGGAACGAAGGCCCATCAGAATAGGAAGATGGCCCAACAGGGCAGCCCAGGTGGGGCGCCTAGGGTTGGGCGCGCGTGACCCCTCCGGACTCCAGGGGCTGCGCCCCCTTTATTTAGTCGGAGTCCTTTTTGTTTACGACTTGAGTTTTGTTTTACATCTAGCTTTAGCTACTCTTGAACACGCGCAAATACGCGCTGTCCTTGTGTGATTCAGAACTCCACCTTCGAGTGATATTTAGATTGCTCGCCTCTCTTTCTTGTTCGTTCTTCGATTGCGGACAGGAATTGATCTTCGTGATCAGGCTGATCTTGCGCCAGCAAGGTTGGTAACCACAGGAAGTTGGTTCAGCGATTGCATTGGCGCTTCGGGTTCGCTCGTCATAGTCGGATCGTGAGGGTCTACTTCCACCAAGTCGAATTTATCTCCACTCACCGAAAGATCGGGCACTCCGACTCTATCACCGCCCAGCCCTTCTGAGGGGTGGGCACGTGTATACATAACACCCTGCTTACACTTTCATCCTCGTTTCGTGTAAAAAGGTTAACCTGAAGCTGCTATGGATGGTGACAAAGGCTTATAAGTTGGACGGCCCAGCTGCAAGCTCAAATGCAAAAAAGGAGAATCGAACCTGAGACCTTGCAATGGAGTCACGCATGCCTTACCACTAGGCTACTAGCTCAGTTGTGTTTTGTCTTTGCATGGCCAAATTTTATATAACATGATATTGATCAACTAATTTGGGTTGAAGAACACATGAATAGTTGATCTTTATCTTTTTAATCTAGAATAAAAATTTGTAGCTGGTATTTCTCCATCATACATTATCCAAATTTGATGAGGTTTTATTCTAAATTTTTCTAAAATTTCCATCTTTTCTTTAATGGTGTTTGTTTGTATGTTAATTGCTATTTCTTAATTTTTTTCATTTGACATGTTTTCATCCAACTAAACAGAGAATAGATAAAACATGTTCTCTGCGTAACAATTGGTAACATAACTTCATATTTTCTAATGTCATGGTAAACATAAGGTTCTATCCCATTTTGAGGTGCATATGAGTTCGAACATGTAAAGTGCTACTTAAATCTCAAAGTTTGACTTGAGTTAGTAGAAACTATGTGAGAGATGTGTCCATTTGTAAACAATATATAGTACAACTTTAATAAAATCTTGTCAAACTTTTATGATAAGCTTATAGATCCAAAATATGTTGTCATGTCAATTTGTAGAATTTTTTGACCAAATTTAGATATTATTGTAATTATTATGTGGTAATTTGGAGATCGAAGTTTGAATTGTCCCAAGAATACAATTGAATTATTTTTTATATATCTCCAAGGCATGGGTTATAATTGAACATACAAGCCTAAATATAATTTTTATGCATTTTTTGAATCTTATTGGAAGCACACATAGCTCAACTTGGAATTGCTTTTGATAAGCACGTAAAAAAATATTTAAATGATAGAAAATACTAAATCTGTTAAAAAATTCTTGAAACTCCTACATGACAACTTAAATGTTTTCTATTACATGTAAAAATATAATAGGGGTATATAAAATAATTATGTTGCAAGTTACTTCGTAAGGGTGTATTAATTAGTTAGTTAAAAATAGAAAAATAACTTTTTTGCACAACAAGTGGCAATGTAAATCCACAAATATCAACAACAGGGTAAAGGTAAGGTTGTGTCCAATTTTGAGGTGCATACGATTTTGAATCTGTAAAGTGCTACTCAAATATCAAAGTTTGACTTGTGTTGTGTGAAACAATGTGATAGGTCTATCTATTTTGTGAACAACGTACACTCCATTTTTCGTAAAATCTTATGAAACTTTTATGTCAAGCTTATACGTCAATAAATTGATTCTATGGCAATTTAATCAGAATTTTCGAAGAAGTTTTAGGTATTATTACCCTTATTTTATAATAAGGTTGCAAGTAGAAGTTTGAATTATCCCTAACAAAAATTTTAACATATCATCTATTTTTAATATATGAGCTATAATAGAACAGAGATACTTAAAATATAATTTTGAAGAATTTTTTAAATATTATTTGAGATGCATGTAATTCAACTAGTAATTACTTTCAATAAACCTGCAAAAAAATCATTTAAACTATTGAAAATAGTAAATGCATTTGAAATTTATTGAAACTTTTACGAGGCAAGTTATATGTAGTCTATTGTATATAAAAAAATATATCGATGCATATTAGATAATTATTTTTTGTGTTACTTCACAATGGTGGAATTAAATAAAAAAAAGAAAAAGAAAAACATTGAGCAGAGAAGGAATGATAGATGACATGTTTCGGCCCAAATGGCCCAATTATCTGCGGCCGTTCGCGCCTCCCTCCCCACCCCAACCTGTGGCGGAACCGTCCAAATTAACTTAACTAAAATGCACTTGAGGCGCCTGACACGCGATCATGCATTTTAACCAAGCCAACTTGGTCGTCCGTCGGATTTCATCCGATAAACAACTTACTCAGGATCGAGAAGGATTGCTCACACGAAGGTGAGTGGGTATAGAGATTACAACATTCCCATCACATTAACATAGTTCAACATTTTATTACATCAGAGTTTTCAAAATTCAAACAGAGTTTGCAAGGTTGTAAACAACAAGAAGTAAAACATGCGGAAGCTAAACGTCGATACACGATATCATGATGAAGCCGATCATGAGATCAATGACCCCTTTCCTCACCGTCCGAGGAGGGATCCCATTTGGTCGTCCAACCCGAAGGGAGCTAGGTAGGCCAAGTAAGACTAGCACCCAAGATAGTAGCAAACCTGAAAAAGATAGCTACAAGCAAGGCTAAGCAACTAATACTTAGCAAGACGGACCCGACAGGTGATAGCTACTTCACCGACTCCTAGACATGCAAGGCTTTTTGGCTATGGGTTTGTTTTTGCCAAAAGCGACTAAAGTTGGTCCTTACTTTCAATATTTTAGCTCAAGTTTTAAGTTCATTAACCAGTCTAAATTAGCAACTTATACTAAGCAAATATAATTTCCAAACAATTAAAGGACAAGCATCAAAATTTACATTATCATCATGTTCCATCTTTACTCAGTGCGAAATAGCGATCAAGCAGTCTCAAACTGTGAGAGGCAGATGAATCGATTCGAATTTATTAACCATGTGTGGCGAACCTAATCCCACAACATCTGCGCACCACGAAGGGTCGCTTCACTTGTCAGCCATCCCCATTGATCCCTTAGGCACGTGTTAGGTCCAAACTTCCTTTAGCATGCAATGCTCCATAGTCCTGACCTCTTGCCATACTGTGACCGCACTTGCACCCACATGATGCACCATGGAACGACGTTCCAAGGACAGCAGGAATATAAGCTACGCCCCAGTTCAATCAGGTACTAGGCTTCCCTATCCCATACTAGGTATGAGATTAATACTTTCAAGCACTTGATCACGAACGCCGACACGTTTCGACCTTAGCAAGTTCATTACTAGACAGATGGTGCAAACCACCGCATTGGAACCATTCCCGGTCCCATCCGTCATCCTTATAGTGGTAGTATGAGTAAACAACAACTCCTATAACTCGCGAGTGACACGCAATCACTCGACTTTTCCCGAGTCCTATTTAGCACAGCAACTACTCGATTTTAACATCTAGTGTTCAGATCAAAGGTACTAAGTTCATGCATCTAAGGTGTCATTCAACTCCTATAAATGTAAATGCACAATCATAAGCATCAACATATTGCATAATTTAAAAACACGTAAGCATGCACCGGGGCTTGCCTGAAATCTAACACTAGGTTAGTGTTTGTCAGACGGCACTCGCTTGGCGAGCATCTCCCATCTCGGCACTTGCTTAGTCCTTCCATCTTCAGGATAGCTCCACCATACACCATCTTCGGATTCGGTTCCATCATCATGTCCTTCACGTGGTTTATCTAGCGTATCTAGATGAGATGCAAGATGCAAGAGCATGAATACGAAGAACAGTAAAATGAGATGCATCACACTAAAGCATTCAAGGCAAACATAAGATCATGCAAGATAAAGGCACCTAGAGTTATTTAACTATACACCACACAACCTATTATAGAGGGACATTATGCATGGCACACAAGTGAACTTAAGTCAAGCTATTGCAAGCAATTAACAATCAAGAGCTAATTAAGCCTAGCATCATACAAGAACTAGGATGATGGTGCTTATCAACATGGCATACATAAGTGCATCACACAACCAGCAAGTTGAAGGTGATCAAAGTATATTACATTTGTTTTTAAACTATTCATACACAAGCAAGCCACACACCAACATCACTAAGGTTCTAGCAAGCTATGCTGCAAGGTTATTTTGCAGCAACATGCATACATGACAATTTATTAGTTAAGTGCTTGACCAATATTATATAACATATTTATAAGATTCTCAAGTAGATCAATTTAACTCTAATAGTGTTATGAGCTAACTAACAAACACACAAGGAAACATCAAGTTAAAGCTAATAACTTAAGCACATACATAGAATCTGGATAGCAGCACAGTAGTCACTTGTTTTAGCTATAACTAGAGATATAAGCATCCAACAAAGGTAGCCCTAGACTTTATGTAAAGTTAATGAAATTATCTAAAACTATATTATTCATTCCAAAAGCTAATTCAACAAATAACAAGGTGAAAACACACAAATTAGCAGATCTATACAAACAAGGATAGAAAACTGACATGCAACTTCAGACAGCAATAAGTTGAGTTCTAATTTTCACAATTAGGTGGTTCTAGACTTTTTAGAAAACTTAACAAATATGCACAACTTTCTTATAAACACTACAAATTAATTCCAAAGTTAACCAGGTCAAACATTATAAAGTAGACATCTCTATCCAGATTAGGACAGATTTTGTCATTCCACTTCACAAGCTCATAACTGGAGATTTAGACAACCAAAAGGGGTGATCTTTAATAATTTGGAAAGTTCATAAAAAACCCTACACTTCTTCTATTATCTCCAAGACATGATTCAAAGCTTAGCTAAGTCAAACAACACAATCATTCAGACTTATACATAGAGCATGCAAAACTTGACGATGAACTTGTAAAATCTATAAGCTCCTAAACCATCAGGCTTATGGTCATAAAAATTTAACACAAGATATATTATGAAGTTACCTACAACTTTTGTGTTCACCATATTTACAGAAAACATCATTATCATCTCGAAAACATTGCCACAAAAGAAACTACTCTAGCAGCCATTTCACCACACATGCAACAAGGTTCTTCATTTAGTTCTTTAACAAGGTAACATATGCATAAGTTAAACACATAGCTCGCAAATACTATGAACATAGTTAATTAGCATTAGTTTTAGGTAGCATGGAACACCCTAAACACTTTAAGCAAGAATTAAAGCAAAGGTGAAGAACTTATATAAGCAACATAATCATTAGTTGTTATATTTACATGAGAGCATACATATGAGTAATATTCAAAGCTTAACCACTACTAATCATAACTTAGCATCATACGTACCCCTCAAAAACAACTATTAAAAGCTTCACATGACTTAAATATATGCATCTACTAACAAACTTTCATTATCCAATTATATAATAAACATATATATTAATTATAGGTGATGTGGCAAACATCTCATTTGGAGCTAATTTTTATGGATGGTATATGTTATCAAGATATGGCTACTGTACAAATTTCACATGCTCAAGTGGTATAAATTAATTGCTATGAAAAAGACAAGATGCTAATACAAGAAAACATGTAAAAGTAAAATAATTCTAAAGATCATCATTTCTATAAACACATAGTAATATTATATGTTATTATAGTAGAACAACAACATACAAAGGTAGTGGAACTATATTTTCTATTTTTAGACACTACTAATATTTATAAACCACATAACAAGTATTAAACAAGTTAAATAAATAACTTAGTCATATGTACACCAATAAATATGAAATTCTTACCACAGTACAAAAGTATCATTTATAGCCTACCATAAAAATTTCACAGAAATTGGAGCACCACAACTTTAGATATGAAAATGACAAGCAAAATAAGCTAAAATTGCCTATTAAATCAAAACATGATAAAAAGAGTACACAACTAGCATGTTAATTATTTTTCTTAGCTAGAGAGTGTCATCACAGGACTAACAAAACTAGAATCACAATTTTTGGACTTCTATAACTCAAGATATGCATCCAACCAACTTAAAAGGATTTCTTAAAGCACTTTGCAAGGATAAATAAAAACATCAGAAACTTTCTACTAACACATATCATATTATGACTCTACTATATGGTTATTCTTACAAGAATTCCAAAACATCTTCATTTGCTATTTTACTATTTTTCTACAATTTACTACGAATTTCCAAAGTTTCAGCCTTTTTAGATCTAGGAAATAAAGAAACCGAGGCAAACTTGCAATCTAGCCCCCAGATCTACGGTTTAATTGTGCAAACGTCCTTGAATTTCTCCCATAACCCCCTAAGCTTTCTCCTTCTTCTCCAATGAGACCCCCCACGAAAACAGATCACAGGCACGGGACACAGGCAAGGCGCCTAGGCACTTGGGGGCTAGCCGGAACAGGGGGAAGGGAAGGGGCGTAGCTGGGAGAGGGAGGGGCGGCGCACGGAGACAGGAAGCTCACCAGAAGAGCCTGGTGATGAGGAGGAGCGGTACAACAGGAACCTCCAGGAGGTAGCGGATGGGGGTGGGGGAGCTCGCCGTGGGGAGGACCGTCCGACGAGGGACGGTGACCGGGAGACAGCAAAACGGATGCGCGACGACGTGGGGATGCTCGAGCTGCGAGGAATTGAGCCGGAGCGCACCACGGCGATGAATTTGGTCGGACAAGATTGGGGAACAATGGAGCTTTGCGGTCTGTTCATGAAGGATTGAAGGAGAGGGGAACCGGTCTTTAAATAGGAGGGGAGCGGAGAGGATAAGCACGAGTGAGGTGACTTGCCCCCGTGTGCAAGGATTGGAGGGAAGGGAAGCTACCATGGGCATCGGCCAGGTGGAGCTTGGCCCCTGCAGGCCAACGGGAGAGCTGGAGGTGGAAGAAAGAGATACAGGCGACTGACATGTGGGCCCTCATCAAAAATATTGCGGTTCAACTTTGCTCTCTTAAACGACCTAGCTACAAGTGTCCAAAAATTCTCCAAAAATACTCGTTAGAAGATAAAATTACCAAGAATCCAATGCAATAAGAATAAACTCAAAAGCTATTATGGTTTCCACACAATCGTCAAAATAATACAGCTAAACTTGAACTTTAATTGAATTCTTAACCCAAGCAAACATCTCTGAAAAATTTGGTAAAAATATTTTAAAATCACTTAATGTTGTCTAATATTTGAATAAAATATTCGGGGGTACAGTTGTGTGGAAGAAATTGGGGTTCATTCACAAATTTGATTTTTCACTAATAAATAATAAAATTTTGGGCACTTAACAATGCATGGCCAAAACATGTATTTATGCACAAATGATGCTCATGACAGCCAACTATGCACAAATAGATGTTCATGGGGCTTAAATATGCATGATGATGCTCGTGATGCGTGTCATGATGAAGGTGTCGGGTTTAACGCGTATTCTCACACCAAGTTCCAACTACGCGGTTTAATTTCCAAAAGTGAAGGTTCGGGAACAAGGTATGTGATATGACTTTTATAAAGATCACTAAAGAAAATCTCGACGAAGTTGGGGATAGGATGGTAGGATCTTTGGTGGAACGTCGGTCAAAGCTATTTTGGAATCGGATTTGAAATTTGACCGATCGTCTACTCAATTTTGGAACGTCCTCTGCTCAAAATCAGAAGAAGTGTTGTGGGTGGAGGTGTTCAACTTGAAAAGGGCTACCACTAGTATATTGATCAAGATTTAAGTTCTTATATAAAATTTATTTTTATTTGCTTCACAATTGATTCTCAACAGGAAGGAGTTTTAACACTTGGTTCAAAACCTGAGTTATTTTTGGACCTTAACTCTCAACAATTTGGAGTTAGCTTTGATTTGCTTCTTAATCACCTCGCTGATTATTTGATTTAGGTTCTTAATTACTCGGGCTATCACACGACCCTCCCTCTGTCTCCCGCCGGCACACTCTCCCCTCCCTTCGACCCCAGCTGCCGCCAGCTCGGCGCCGTCCCCTGCCCCCGCCGTCGCCACCTCTGGCCCCTCCCCCCCAACCACCTCCCGATGCCTCCCTCTTCCTCTCCCTCACTTAGATCTGATCGAGCCAGAGCCAGGCCGTCGCCCCCCTCCCCGGTCATGTGGACCCCTGCTACCCTACCTCGCTAGTCGCCACCACCTCCCCCTTCCCATTCACGCTTTCTGCTCCTCCTTGCTCTTGGAATTCGGATTGCTGCTCGATGCCCGGTGTGAATTTCTACCTGCAGGTGTTTAGGTGCCTCCCAAAACGTGACTCGGGGAAGCTGCCACCGCCGCCGGTTGGAGGAGGCGCTGGGCTGTCGATTCGGAAGGTGGCGGGTCAGGGAGGATTCCGAGCCGCGTCGTTCGACTCATCGTGCAGGCTCGCGTTCGCGATGGTGGCTGGGGTGCTCGTGCTCCAGGGGGCGCAGCAGGCAATGGCCACCACGCAGTTCGGGGGTCTGCAGCTGGCGGACGTGCTAGGGGATCTCGGGGACATCATCACAGGTTTCGCTTCAGTTAAGAGAACTGTCTCTGCTCTTTGATGATTTCCGAGCTCGTTTCTATTTCAGTTATCGGCAGGTTGATTGCGATTTCTTATTCTCATTTATAATAATCTCTCGTTCCCTAACTTTGTATCGACATTTAGTTTGCATTTCAGACTTTCCTGTTGATCTTCTTTTTTGAGCTAGGGGACAAAGCGTTCTTCATTGCGGTAAGTACTCACTAGTCACAACTCACTCCACAAACAAAGTGAGGTTATTCTAATGCAGTCAGATCTGCTTACGAACGTTCACTGTCTAAACTGTACTATTGAATATTGATAAAAAGAGAGTGCTTTTATGAAACGAATGAAACATAAATTTAACTTGGTGTCCTGACTTTTCCAGTGTCCGCCTTGAGCATTCAGAGTTCATCTGATTACACAAGTTTCTGCAGAATGCAGATGGTTTCCCTTAATGTTGTTTTCTGTTGATTCATGTTGCAGTGTTGAATATCTGATTGTATCCAGATTATTGTATAAAACAACCGATGCACAATCTTTAGCCACTGTATAATGTACATGGAGTCATTGATGATATAATTTATGGAGTATCATTATGCAACCTATTTCACTTGCATCAGTAGGCTTCTTCATACTTGAGTTCAATCTGTTAGAGTAGTGTGTTCAATGGAATACAGTCATAGTTCTGGTATCTCTTGAAACGTAATTAGTTCTTGTACCTTATGATCTTATCTCAAACATTCAATTATTGAGGTCATGTAGTCTCCCAACATTTGCAGTTTGAAGTACAACACAAAAAGGGACCAGAAACTAAGAAACTTGCTATTGATTTAGTTTTCCTGTTAGGGACATATGCACTCTTTGCCACACAAAAGTAACCTATGTAACATTTCGTGCTTCTTTTGTAGGAGTGCAAACAAGTGGATAAAAATAGCACATTTTATCTTTTACAATTGCATTGGTTTCAACTTCCCAGAATTTGTAAAACAATTCATGGTAATGCCAAGTGATCCTGATGGCTGTTGGATTGAGTAAGAATTTTTTCTAGTGCAAGTCAGATGCACACATTCACTCTGTCAACTCGTGCTTGCTACAATACAAATTAGAATTTAGTGTTTTCCATTATGTAAAATACATCTTTACATGTGCAAGGGCATAGAATTTTAGCCATACATGCAGGATGATTGGCAGAACCTGTACCTCTTTCATATTTGTTCCCTGTTCAAAATATTTTTCGCTCTAATGATTGATGGGATATACTTGTGCACTTACCTGTTGTTGGTAACGATGCAGAGCTTGAAGAGCGTATACTACAGCATCTAGCTGATGCCGCTGCAATGGGAAGGGCGCACCATCTTGGAAGAAGGGAGGGGCACAGGGGCCGATCTAACTGTTGTTCATGCTAATTGTTGGACTATTCATAGCTGTTTCTAGAAGCAAAGAAACATGAAGTATTGCTGTTTTTGAATGATCTGAATGTATTTGCTGAATGATCTAAATTTATTTGCTTGAATCTGAATGTCATTTTGGTTGATGGGTTGATATAATTTGGTATGTATTTTGGGCTAAAATGATCATTGTGATATATGGGCTGAGATTGCATTTGGTGTTCAAGGCTACGGGAAGAATCTCAAAATGGGCGGTAGAACTCGAAGCATTGTCCTTAGAATTTCAACCCAGAATAGCAATTAAGTCCCAAGCTCTAGTCAACTTCATGGCTGAGTGGAGGGAAAACCAATTGCCTACACCGGTAGAACGTCCTGACCACTGGGTCATGTATTTTGACGGATCTCTCAAGCTTGAAGGACCCGGTGCGGGAGTACTCTTAATATCCCCAAAAGGCGAACAACTCAGGTACGTTCTTCAAATCTTTTGGGAAGCCTCAAATAACAAAGCCAATTATGAAGCACTTCTACACGGTCTTTGCCTAGAAATTTCACTGGGCATCAAAAGATTACTAGTCTATGGTGATTCATTAGTAGTCATCAATCAAGTCAACGGCGAGTGGGACCGCAACAAGGAAAACATGGACGCATACTGCAGGGAAGTCTGCAAACTAGAGAACAAGTTCTCAGGCCTCGAGTTTCACCATGTGGTCCGCGACAACAACGTTGCTACCGACATTTTATCCAAAATGGGTTCAACACGTGTGGAAGTCCCAGCAGGCATCTTTGTTCATGAACTTTGCAAGCCATCTATAACAGATCAAATAAATCCAGCACCTACCAGTAAGGGTCCACCAAAACTTGACTAGGAAATCAAGATGATCGAGGTAGACTAGAGGACTCCTTTTATCGACTACATTAAAGAACACAAGCTACCTTTCAACAAGACGCAAGAAAAACAAGTCTCACGATGAGGGAAAAGCTATGTTCTAGTCGGAGACAAACTCTACAGAAGAGGAGCATCATCAGAAGTACTCATGAAGTACGTCACTCGTGAAGATGGCAAGGACATCTTGGAGGAAATACATAAAGGAATCTGTGGGAATCATGCATCCTCAAGAACAATAGTAGGCAAAGCTTTCAAAGCAGGATTTTATTGGCCAGCTGTGCTAGCAGATGCAGCAAAACTAGTCCACGGATGTCAAAGCTATCAGTTTTTCGCCAAGCAACAACATGTCCCTACCTACAAACTCATCACCATACCTCCAACATGGCCTTTCGCATGTTGGGAGCTCGACATGATTGGTCCGCTCCCAATAGCCACTACAAAAAATCTAGGATTTTATAACAAATTGAAAGTGTCATAGAAAGTACATAATTTGTCACAAAAAGAATGCTATGATGAAAATCCACCATCATGAAGTCGTCATATATCGACCGTCGCTAAATGTACCTTGTAACGAGAATATGGAAAACCGTCACAAAATGTGATGACCTTTTGTGACGGTTTTGTTGTGTCATCATATATTGTTGTAATTTAATAACGACGGCAACTATCACATATTGGTAGGTCAACTCCTCACCTAATACACCAACCATCACAATGAATACCCTAGCATTCATAGCCTAATTTAGAACTGGGCCACTCAGTTGGGCCATTTTTCAGCCCGCAACCACCAAACAGGCATAGGGTAGCTTCTGGACTGGCGGGTACTGTGTCTTGGAGTCTGAGAGTACTTCGCTGACAAAGTATACTGGTCTCTGGACTTTGTAGGCATGGCCTGGTTCAGATCTTTCGACTACTATTGCTGTGCTGACAACATGAGTAGTTGCAGCGATGTACAAGAGCAAGTCCTCATTTGGTGTTAGAGCTGTGAGGATCGGTGGCTTTGGTAGGATGTCTTTTAGCTATAACAGAGCCTTGTCCGTCTCCTCTATCCATTGAAACTTGTCTTGTCATTTAAGTAATTTGAAGAAAGGTAGACCCCGTTCTCTAAGTCTTGATATGAATCTGTTTAGGGTTGTCATGCAGCATGTGAGCTTCTGCACATCTTTTACGCCAGATGGGGCTTGCATATTAGTAATGGCAGAGATTTTCTCAGGATTTGCTTCGATGCCCCAATGACTGATGATGAACCCGAGTAGTTTCCCTGATGGTATGCCGAAAACACATTTGGTAGGATTGAGTTTTCATCGAAATGCTCGCAAACTTGTGAAAGTTTCTTCCAAGTCTACGATCAGATCATCTAGATTTCTGGTTTTGACTACTACATCGTCCACGCAGGCTTCTACATTGCGGTGTAGTTGTTTCTCAAAGCACATTTGAATTGCATGTTGATACGTTGCACCTGAGTTCTTCAGCACAAAGGATATTGTTTTGTAGCAGAATGCTCCGAAAGGGGTGATGAATGCGGTCTTGGCTTGATCTTCTTCATTGAGTACTATCTGGTGATATCCCGAGTAACAATCAAGGAAATAGAGTAGTGTACATCCGGCTGTGGAGTCGACTACTTGGTCGATTCTGGGAAGCCCAAAGGGATCTTTGGGACAATGTTTGTTGAGGTCTGTGTAGTCAATACACATCCTCCACTCATTATTGTTCTTTTTTCGAAGTAAAACTGGGTTGGCTAGCCAATCAGGGTGAAAAACTTCCTTTATAAACCCTGCCGCGAGTAGTTTGGCTAGTTCTTTCTTAATTGCATCTCTTCTATCTTGAGCGAATCTTCGTAGTCGCTGTCTTTTGGAGTAGCTTTAGGATCAATGTTGAGTGAATGCTCGTTCAGTTCCTTGGGCACACATGGCATGTTGGTCGGTTTCCACGCGAAGATGTCTCGGTTTGCTCGAAGGAAACTGACGAGCACACTTTCCTATTTGGGATCAAGCCCTATTTCGATCAGGGCTGTTTTGGATGAGTCGCCAGTCTCCAGGTCAATGGTTTTGAAGTACTTGATGTTTGCTGGCTTGACTTTAGTAGCTCCCAACTTGTTTTCTGGAATTTTGAGTTCTGCCGGGGTCAGCTTCTTTGACGTGGTGAACACTTGTTGCATGGAGTTGGGAACTTGAGTAGTCGCAGCTATCTCAACAGCTTCCGTGTCGCATTCATATAATCATTGCAGGTCTCTGCGAAGAGATAGTTCTCCTTTCGGTCCAGGCATTTTCAGTAGCAAATACACGTAGTGTGGGATGGCCATGAACTTGGCCAGGGCTGGTCTTCCAAGGATGGCATGGTAAGAAGTCTCGAAGTCAGCCACCTCGAACTTGATGTACTCTGTGTGGTAATGCTCTTTGGTACCAAAAGTGACAGGTAAGACAACTTGTCCAAGTGGGATAGCTGTGTTGCCTGGGACAATTCCATAAAAGGGGGAATCCGTTAGCGTAAACATTTCAGTGATGTCGAGGCCCATCTTGCTTAAAGTTTTGGTGAAAATGACGTTGATTCCACTACCACTGTCGATGAGTACTTTGGCTAGTCTTGAGCCTGCTACAACTAGGTCTAGTACGAGAGGAAAATGCCCTGGTTCTGAGAAGTTGGTCCATTGATCCTTTCTACTGAAAGTAATGGGTACCTCAGACCATTTGAGGGGTGTGGGGGTGGCTGGTTCGATAGCCATAATTTCTCTGAGTACTAATTTGTTGGATCGCTTGGAGGTAGTGCCTGGAATTCCACCGAAAATAACGTTGACAGTCTTAGACGTTGTCTGGAACTTGTCTTCGCCATCTTCAGTTTCATCCATCTTGCCCTTGCCCTTGTCCTTATTGTTGTTATTGTTATTGTTGTTGGCAGGAGGTTCTGGCAATTCATACATAACTTTGTGAAGGCTATAGCAGTCGATTGCAGCGTGCTTGTTGTGTGAGTGCCATGGACATTGTTTCTTGAGTAGTTCATTGAATGAAGGGCCATAATTTTGTTTGTCTGGTCCTTTCTTGCTTGAGTTTGACATTGCTGCAACGGTATTGTCTAATTTGCTCTTGCGATTTTGATTGCCTGAGTAGTTATTTCGGTGATCGCCGTTGCAGTTTCTATCTTGTTCTTGGTTGTTACCTTGGTTATTGTTGTCATGTCTGCGATTGCGGTGTGAGTCAAACCTTTCGCACTCCTTATCTTCTTCGTCTGCCCATGACTGAGCCATAATTTTGAGTTCTTTGACATCCGCTAGACACCGTCTGCCAAAATCTTGGAACATGCTTTGGTCCCAGAGATCATTTTGAAAACATTCAATCACATCTACTTCTGAGATGTCGACAACTGTAGCCTTTTTGTTGAAAAAATGACGTAGGTACTTGCATAGGGATTCGGCCTTTTGCTGTTTAACCTGAGCCAAGTCAATTCTGTTGCTAGGGTGCTGCATAGCTCCCGCGTAGTTGCTTGGAAAAGCTTTCTTTAGATCAGACCATGAGTTGATGGAATTAGGTTTCAAAGATTCGAGCCAAGTTAGTGGCGCTGGTTCCATACATACGGAAAAATGGATGAGTTTTGTATCATCACTTCCGCCTGCAGCTTGGACTGCTAATGCGTAGCAGCGGAGCCACTGAATTGGGTCTTGTTTGCCATCATACTTAGTGATGCCCATTGGTTTGAATTTTTCGGGAAGAGTAGTCTGCATGATTCCTTTTGTGAAAGCGGGGAAGTGGTCATTGTCATCACCCTCAGCTTCATGTTCATGATGGCAATTGTTGATTATATCTCGAGCACCACGGTTGTGATTTAATATTTCTCGAAGATCACTGATGTGCGAGGGTTCTGGATTTTCTCTGCGGTGACGTGGACCTTCCACGGAGGCTGTACGACTACCCTTAGTTGCATCTCTATTTCGTCTTGGAGCTTCAAGTACACCCCTATGTTGTCTTGGTTCTTCATGTGGTTGGTTTGAGAGTCTTGTATTGTCTCTGCTATCATCATGGTGACTTGGGTTGCAAGGCACGGATGGGATTGGTGTTTCCTTGTCGAGGAGTTTGTATGCATGTTCTGCCAAGTATAACAGAAGATCGTTGTATTTGTTTGGAGACATTGAACGGGCGATAAGGTCGATAGAAGCGATAGTGGCAAGTGGCGTGTTATGTTCTCGTGTTTGAACTGCTTCGAATGCTCTGTCGAGGTTCACAATGGGAACTCTTGCGGCTAGAAGTCGACGACGTTCCGCTCTCTGAGTGTTTCTTGCTCTTCTTTGAGTTCTCTGGCTGCTAGTTTCGCCCTCCGGGGCGTCGGCTGATAATTCATCTTGGGAGACTTCTTCGATTTGGCATTCTCGACGAGGAGTTATTTGGTGTTGGCCGCTGGTTCCTATTCCATCGTCTGGCGAAACAACAACAAAGAGTTCTCTATCCGAAGAGTAGCTTCCAAAGCTGGATGTTATGACTTCAGTGGAGCCATCTTCTTCACGGATCGGTGAAAGTGGAGTACCCTCTTGATATGGGAGGATATCCAAGTGTGCGATGAGACGTGATTCGTTGTCTTGGACAAGGAATGAGGGCTTCATGCCCGACCAGTAGATGAATCTACCTTGCGGTATTGATGTGATTACTAGACCCTACTGCGGACCTGATAAGGGGAGTTCTTCAAGAGTATTCGAGTCGGAGTCGTTGTCCTCAATTGGCTCTAATCCGATTTGGACTTTGGATAGAGTTTTTTGATGAACCGTGACCGCGTTTCGGAGTCCGAGCGGAAATTCGCTTGGAGTTGTATCCGGTCCACACGATGGCTAAATTGCCTGCTCACATGGACTAGTCCGAGTTGTGGTCGAACCTGGTGTTGTTTAGATCGAAAAATTCGAATTTCTCGACTAAATCTTCCGCCTCATGTCGACGAGAGTTTCCACTGAGATGTTTCTTCTCCATTTCTTCGATGATGCGGCGCTGGAAGCCTCGAATACCGTCAACGACGATTTAGATAGGTTCGGGCCGCTAGATCGCGTAATACCCTACGTCCTGTGTGTTGTATGCTCGTATTTGATTGAACTTGTTTTGAGGGGGTCCCTGCCCGACCTTATATATCGGGGGAGCAGGGTTACAGGGTAGTCTTTTGTACAAGAGTACTAGTCGGACAAGACTATAGAGTCCTACTCTAACTCAGTAGAGTAGTTTCCTTGTATTCCGACTAGTCCTTCAGGAGTTCCATGTAGTCTACATTGCCCTGTAGCATAGTCTTCATGTCTTGATACGTCTTGAGTACGTCCCCTTGAGTGGGTCTGTACAGACCCTCTGGTGGGCCCGGGCATGTATGGTCGACACCGGCCACCCGCGCGCGCTCGTCCGCCCACCACGGCTGCATTGCGCCGCCCGCCTACCACAGCCGCGCCGCGCCACCCGCCCGCCATGGCCGCCCCACCCGGCCGCGACCGGGGCCGGGGTGGCGTGGTCACAGCCAAATCAAACTTGCCGCCACCGAATCGGAGCTCCCGCCAACCAAATTGGGCATTACTGCCGCTGAATCATGCCTCACCACCGCCATATTGGTCACTCCGTGTTGGATCGAGTTGTTCCATCACCAGTTTGGGTGCTGGCAAGGCGAGCGATGGCAAGGAACCAAACGCCCTCTTGCCCACCAAGATCAGCAGGGGAGGCGAGGCGAGGCTAGCGACGGCGAGGGATCCAAACTAACCTGAAATTGCAGCAAGTGCTTGCTTGTCGATGGGAAAAGAGGATATGCTTGCTTGCTTCCTGTGTGTGAGAGAAGAGTTGAGCTATTGTCATTTTCTCTTGTCGATGGAGAGAGAAAGGGAGGAGAGGTGGCGCGCCCGCGCATGTTGGTTTGGGCCCGGTGGATTCTACTAACCCATGTGAAAGAGAAAAGAGAAAGCAGTGCAAAGCAGACTTTTATCATCATTAGCTCACTTTTAGTCTACTTTATCAAAATAGGATCCAACTAATTGATCTTTTACCATAGCAACGCACGGGCATTTTGCTAGTAATAAGTAATATACACAGTTGAGAAGCAACGGTTTAGTCATGGTCAACAACTTTTATTGATAAAAATTGAGAATTTGATTGAAAGAAAATTCACATATCTATCTATTTTGCTTAATACGTTATCATTATAAAATTTGGATTGTAGGTGCACTAATTTGCCAAATCATTGTACTAAATTCAGTACTTTACAATTTGTTGGACCAATGCACGCACCTATCAAGTTATTGTACTAAATTGAGCATTTTACAAGTTATTGGACCAATTTGTACATCCCTACCAAGTTATTATATGGTAGGTACAATTTACTTCTTTTTTTAATCTCGTGGGACCCACCTCAATCAAACTCAAACCGGCTTCAGCCGAATAATGGATTGGGTTTAGATTCTCTTTTTTTTAACCCTAACCCGGCATATTTCCTGTCCCAAACCTACAAAGCCCTTGTTCACTTCCCACAAAACTCCCAACTTTGACACTATGCAAAAAGAAGATTCCCCATCACATCAAACTTGCGGTACATGCATGGAGTACTAAATGTAGATGAAATCAAAAATTATTTGCACAGTTTTGTTGTACTTTGCGAGACGAATCTTTTGAGCCTAATTAGTCAATATTTGGACAATAATTCATAAATACAAACGAAACGCTACAGTGTTGCTAGAGTAATTTGGTACCTCCCAAATTCGCGAAGTAAACAAGGGCAAACTATCCAAACGCCAGGTGAAAGGTTATGGATATGGGTCGAGATGAATATAAGAAATAGGACCTGTAGTGAAGATAAAAGGAAGAACGAGAAGAAGAGACGGAAGAGAGGAAAAGGGCCAAAGCCCAGAAGATTCGGCGGCGCCGGCGCTCCCTCTCTCCTTGCATTAGAAGAGCACACGAAGCCACACCCAAAGGAATCCGCCACCTGCAGGTTCCATTTGCGTTCCCTTTTTCTCGTTCCATAGTGCATAATTTTTCTTAACCCGTCAGTAATTAGTTTGATGTGCTGCTGCGAAGTTGCCCTAAATCTCGATTTTGTGTTGCTTCCTTGATGGCGTGACCCCCTCTCTTTCTTGCGACAGATCTCAGACATGCCACGACGGAAGGGGAATCGACAAGGTAGTAGCAATTCGGATACGATACATTCGCTTTTTTTTTGTTTTAATAAACAAAATAAGCCCCTTATCATTCTGTATTACTTTCTTAATTGGAACTTCCTCTCGATATTATCAATTTCATTCATCCATGACGCCTCTTCCCATGTTTTAGCAGGTCATAGAGGACGTTGGTCGGATTCCTACCCGCAAAAAAGAAAAAATTGTGGGTCGGATTCCTCAGAAGATTCTGATGGTCCTCCTCAGTCTGTATTTGTCAAATATGATTCAGACAATGCAGCGGATACCAAAGCCGAACATAAATACTTTGGGGCTGTGTTTAGCATTTGCAAATCCATTGTATCCCTCGCCTCTACCAGTGGTATTTGTTTTCTCTAATTTTATCTGGGCTTTTCACATTTAGCTATCATAACTAATCAAAGAACAAGCAATGTTGCTTTTGATCCTAAAAGTTAATATATTTACACATGATATGATAGATAAAAGGGGGTTTTCAGAGCTTGGGTCTTAGTTTGCTCACGGAAAGATTTTTTCTCTCTATTTTCTTCTTTCCGGCAGAGTGGTGGTGAGAGCAAAGGGGCTGATGCGACTAAGGCAGTCTAGTTGTTCCTTTTTCCTTGCAGTTTATCTCTGTTAGATTGTAGGGGATGTTAGACATGTTTAGTGCCTACATGATCTTTATATAGGTTTGGAAGTTTTGCTATTGGCAACTGTTGATTCTAATATGCTTGTACAGATGGAAGGCATCTGTATCTTGCTCAGGGACAGTGGTTGATCATGTGGGGTCAGAAACGTGGATACTTACCTCTGCTACTTTGGTCAGAAAACCTGGAACTCAGTATGAGGCGTATAAAGATGGTGAAGTTAAGGTCAACACAGGATCAGTTCTTTATTTGCTTATTCTGCTGACTTTCTCCTTTCGTAATGCTGATAATTGTCAATTTGTCGATTGTAGATTAAAGTGGTTCTGCATAATGAAGAAATTGCTGAAGGTACCCTAGCACTGTGCCATTTGCATTATAATCTCGCCATCGTGAAGATTATATCTCCAATAGATATTCCTGCAGTGGAACTCAGGGACACCCCTGAATGTTCTTCCATGCAGCCTAGGCCTGTAGTTGCTCTAGGCCGCAATATCTGGTCAGAATTTCTGATGAGAAATGGGGAGCTGATCCGTGCAAATTGTGAATTAGACTGCAATGAGCTTTTGGTCTGTACATGTGACCTTAATGAGGTAAAATTTCTTTGTAGGTAAATTTTGATATGGCCTGTAACTTCCAAGCTACATTTTGCAATGAACTACTTCGATTTGTTGTAGCATTCCTATCAAATATAGAAAACTAAGTTAAGCCTAAGAATGCTCTTTTTTTTTTTGTTATGGTGTAGCGAGTTAGAAAAAAAAAGTTACACTAGATGGTATCATGGTAACATCATCATGATTTTGATCGATTTTGGATGTAAAATTTATTAAATTTACACGTAATAAGTTCAGCATTGGTACAGACTTCGGCTGTTTGCATCTTTTAGAAGCTTTTGCTCAGATACTGTTTCATTGACACTTGATGTCGTTAGATAAGTCATAAGTTCATGATTGAACATACGAGTTGTTTTGTTATGGCATTATTTGCCAGGATTTCATTGGGGGCCCTGTCATGGATTTGGAGGACAGAATCCTTGGCATCACTTTTTTCTACAAGGAAACTGCTCCATTCTTGCCGGTTGAAATCGCAGCGAGATGCCTGGATTACTTCAAGAAATTCAAGTATATTATTTTCATTTAGCCTTAACACTAGAACTGTTTGATTTTTTATAGCACCATCTCCATTTTAGTATTTAATTTTGTTCTCATAAAGGGAAGAACTGCCATGGCTTCACATAAGGGGACACGCTATCCACATGCTGGACCTACCTGTTCTGGAGAACATGTGCTGCAAATTTGCTAAGCTGCCTTCTGGAATTCTGGTAGAGAAGGTACTCAGCACACAAATCTTCTAATATCATAGAGATATCAATTATATATTTAGGTTAGCTGCAGATCATAATCTAGCTAATCAATTTGTAATATAGAATGCTCCTATTGACCTGACTTATAACTTTCATTTAAAACATTTTAGTGCATGCTACATTTTGCTTGGTGTAGAATCTGGTCCTGACACAATAACCACAAGATTAGTGGTGTAAGCATGTTCAAGGAAAACATGCAGGAGCTTGATTTGAAAGAGAGAATTTGCACATGGCCGCATGCATGCTTGTGTTATTTGTATCAGATACATATTTCTTTAGGATGATGATGATGATATAAGATATGATTTTACTTTCAGAATAATCAAATCCATTTACTAGAACTTGACTGACTAATCGCAAACACCCCAAGAAGGTTGAGGAAAGAGGAGGTCATATAGTGATAAAAAGAACTTAAGTTCCTTTAATTCTCGGAAAGTGCAGAAGCAGTGGACACTCTTGATGAGTAGTTAAAACTAAGTGCCCTTGGAGTTGCCCAGGTCGCAGAAGGTTTGGGAGCAACACAGGAAATGCAAAATATTGGTGAGACCTAGTTTGAAAAAAAACTGATCATATCCATGCCCATTAGCAGCCATTTGCCCATGTTGAGAAAAAAGATATCTTGTTACCTGCCGAACATAGGAAGTCATTTCTTAAATATTTACAGTATAAGAGAGGTGAGGTTAGTTTCATCTTCATACAACAATTACCTTTCTTGACCGGGCTCCGGTTGAGCTCTTCTAGTAAAATATCATGGTGGCAGTCTTTCTCCCGCCAACCAAGTTTTTAGTTACATTCTTTTGGGGTTTTATCTCCATTAGAGTGGCTGAGTAGTTTTCCATTGTCATGGTTCTTTCAATCTTGTTTTTTCCTTTTGTATCTTATGCTCTTGACCAAGAAATTACACTAATGCCAGTACACTTGTTATGCAACGGTCTTTCTCAATTCTTGTTCTGCTACCATTGGATTGGACATCGGTGAGTTTGGTATATGGGTTATAAGCCTTTTGTCGTAATCCTGTTTTGTTACTTCTTGGATATGATGGTTGTTGCAAATAGCCTGCTAATAGCTCGCTATAGAACCGCCATAGCTTTTGGAGATAGATGCTGCAACGCTATTGCAAATATTACCGCTAATGCTGCTAACTTTGCTATTGCGTGAAATAGCACCACTCAATTCAATAGCTAGCACCGCTAACTCTGCTATAACTGCTTTACGAACTTATATACTTGTGATTTATGAACTATGAGTGATGAGTTGTGACTTGTTTTTTATGTTTGCACTCATGACTGGGTATGTACTTACGAAATATTAGCTGAAATGTGTGAAATTACTAATGTTTGGGCTTAAATTTTTCTGATTTTTTACATACCACTAAAGGCTACAGCAGCCGCTATAGCTGCGATATAGCACAAATAGCTTTTCCAGAAGCACTCCCCCGCGATTTGCAACATTGGAACTTTGACACTTTGTAGCATGAGCCATTTAACTATTGCAGTGTTATGTTATTGTACATTTTATTATTATTTTTAGTCAGGTGTTTTTACTTTATGAAATTGGTCGTTTTGTTTCTTCACTGTTGGCATTGCATACTGTAGATATGTGGCGTATCACCAGAAAATTGTGGAGGGATTAAGGTTGGCGATGTCATCTCAGAACTTGATGGAGTTGTTCTTTCCTCTGTAGCACAGGTATATCTCTGTTTCTTCTTAATGCAATGTTACACAGTTCTGCGTGTTTCGAGGAAAAAGGGCTGTCAGTTTGTAAATTTGGATTTTGAGTAAATATGTCTTAAATGTTGCCAGATTCATACAAGATTTTACCCTGGTTTCCAACTTGGTCGATTAAAATGGCCATCCGATCAATCTTAAGAATTATATATTGCAAAGATGCCAAAACAAGTGGAAGGAACATTTATTTGCTGGTGCTGGTGTTCTACATTATTTGGCATTTCATTTCTAAGGCACGGTAGATGGGAGCTCATCATATATTCGAAATGACTCGAAACAATTCCATTAAATTAATCTATCTACTAATATCACTTTTGTTCTATTGATCTCCCCCCATCCCATCCCCCCCCCCCCCCAACACACACACACACCACCACCACCACCCGAATTTGTTGCTGTATGATTTTAATGGGAGGTTGCGCTCATACCCTGGAGCTTGTGCATGTGTATTTTGTTCTTTGCACAGTTTACTTCAATGTTTCTTGATAAAATGGACATTGCAGTGGGTACAAGAATACGGTGACACTCCAGGTTAGTTTGGCTACTACAATAGTAATAATAGCTTTGATACTATGTTAATTCTTGCCACGTATAATTAAGTAGGCATTTGTACAAAGACCCACGGATCAGACTACATTTGTGTCAAACCTGAACGCATGGGAGGTTTCCTCTAATAAATGCGATGAGACATTCCAAAACAGGTTTGTGTAAGAAAAGAACAGATGTGTATGTGTTCCCTTTCTTTTGTATGATTAATGATTTTTGCTTCAATTATAGATGGGCATTGAGGAGAAAGAAGCTATGCGATGGTTTATGTGAGCACTAAGCAGTTGTAGTGACGACAATCTGGAGGTAATGCAAGTACATCCTTAGATAATGGTGGAATGGGTGGAGGAGCATGTTGCACAGTAGTTTCTTCCTTTTCTTTTGGTGCAAAACCACAAAAAAAGGGTAAGAAATAGTCAAAAGTCCTAGGACAAAGCAAATTATATATATGGTGCAAAACCACAAAAAAAGGTGAGCATTGGTGCAAGACCCAGATGCTTACATTATGGCCTGGACATTCTCCATTGCTTTATTGCCTTCTACTACTAAGTCTTTTCGATTTTTCCTCTGTGCTGGAAAAAAATGGCATTGGTTAATGCTGGTGAAGCTTCTTTTTTTGCTCTTCAAACTTCTAAAATTTCATCAAGTATCGCTGTTAATTGTTTGTAAGAAACAAGAAGAAAAACATCGTACTACTATTACCTAAAGTTGTATGGTTGTCTCACACCACCCCACTCAACTTGCTTGGGACTTAAAAGGTGATGTTGTTGTTGTTGTTGTTAGGAGAATTTTATTAGGATGGATGAAAATTAGACGCACCGAGCAACACCATGACGGGGAGATCCAAGGAATGACAGGGGCAAATTTTTGTATATATATATATACTAATTGTATAAATACTATAATAAGAATTGTATATATACTTAGAATTGTATATATAGTAATTATATAAATACTAGTTTGATTTTATTATAAAAAAAGTCTTTAACTACTAAAGGGCACGTGATGCATGAAAAAAAGAGGTCTGTCCCGCGCCTGGTGGCAGCCCCTTTAGTCCTGGTTGGTTTTACCAACCGGAACTAAAGGGTGTCTTCAGTCCCGGTTGAGCGACTCGGGACTAAAGGTTGAGCGACTCGAGACTAAAGACCCCCTTTCCTCTTGATTGCTTTATTTCGGATGGATTTTTGGAAGATTTGGTCCCTACCAACCAGGACTAAAGATGAGTTTTCTACCAACGTGAACCTAGAAAACCTAAAACGACTTAAAATTTTGAGACGGGCGGAGTACTATACATCTAATCTAATTTGGGACAGAGGCAGCAATAGACATGGTCACATGGAAAGAAAAGAAACAGGGCCACGGTCACCCTGCAAGAAACTTCCCATATACTCCATACACATTCCCGCTCATGTATCCTTAAAATTTTGCGCAATCATGAAATGATGCATAATAAATGGGTTTTGTCAAATGCTTTACAAAATTTCATTTCCGTAGTACATGATATGCACCAAGGTAGTGCCTGAAAAAAAAGCGTACTGCATACATACCCAGTGCTTGCTGGAAGATGCTAACCCTGTGTACATTGGTAAAAATTTACATTTTTACCCCTTTTGTGACTATACAGTATCTTTGCAAAAGTAACTGGGCTGGGGTGTAATTCATTGTGGACGATTAGATTTGATAAGAAGACGACTCGAACAATTGTTGCATCCACAAAAAATTTGACCAATGACAAATTTCGTTGACTTGGAATTTCGAAGTGTTCCAAGTGAAACAAGCCATGGAATTATCTTTTGCACATGTTCCTTTGCACGGTCAAAGTCCATTTGAGATGTGATGCAAAGCAGAAATTTCTTTGCACATGCGCGCCAATAATGCTAAGAAGATCTATTTTTGTTTTGTTCCATGTTGGATTTTGTGTATAAACATGGGGCTACGCAAAGTATCCAACCAAGCAGTAATGTTGAGACGAAGCTATGCTAAGTGTAGGAAAATATCAGAACGGCTTAACCTCCGGCCTTTCATTATATAGTCGGGACTAGATAATGAGGACTACAATAACCTAGTCATAGACTCATAGAGTCGTAGTCTATTACAATCCATACTCTATAACATCCCCTCAATCATAGTGGGGGTGAAGCGGACGATCGCGACTGGATTTGAAGTCTTGTACTTCAGTCATCTTCTTCGCTTCATGATCATCAGCTGTGTCTCCGATGAATGGTCCGGTCCCTTTTGGTGCCGTCCCTTGTCTCTCCTCGATCTATTCCCTCTTGCAGTCATAACGGGAGTGTCTTGAATGACAGTGATGATACAGACGTTTTGACTGGAGTTATTGCTGATGAGCTGATGTAGACGAAGCCCAATCATGTGATGTAGTTGCCGTGGTTGATGTAGTGGTCATCGTCGATATAGCTACAAATAGACGGAGCTACAATAATATAATAGGTATCTTGCACATGTTAGAGCATGTCATTGGGGGCATCTTGCATATGTTAGAGGATGATTATGTCTTGCATATGTGTTATTGTAAGTGCCTTACATATGTCAGAGGATAATGGTATTTTGCCTATGTCAAAGGACGGTTGTCGATACAGTATTTGCGGTTGCGGTCGATATGACATGATTGCTGTCATCGTCGATATATCCATCGTTGTGGACGAAGTGGCAGCGGCATGTTGACAAAGACCAAGCTGACAAAAGATCAAAGACGATGTAGGGTCCGTGATGATTACTTGGTCGTCGGTATAGGCCTGGCAATACATGCATGTAATGTACACATCGATGGTGGAGTTTTCTTGAGAAAGAGGGAAGAATCCCAGGACTAGGCCTACATGTAGTGAATTCAGTACAGAAGGCCAAAAGCCAAGCAAATACTGCTATACCAACGAAAAGGCTACACTTAGTTATACAGCCTAATATGCAGCAATTGAATCTCAGAGGGGGTACCATTCGACGAGTTCTTGGAATGGCTAGAGCTAACAAAAACAGGGCAGACGCAGCCAACAAAACTAGCGTTAGTTTCCAGGCGTGTAGTTATACAAATTACATTGGCGCATCAATAACCGTATGGCAGTTGCCTGAGATATTGCAGCAAGCACCATGCCATCACTAGGTTGCAAGATTGAGGCTCCATCACAGCAAGAAATACTATTCTCGGCTATATATTTTGTTGACACGAATTCTGGTCAACACACCCAATGCGCTAGATCGTGCGGTCGTCGAACTCTCCTCGCGAGGCTCCTGCCTTTGGCTGGTTAGACCCGTTGGGGAAGCCGGTTACATTGGTTTACACAGGGGTACCGTGAAAACCTAAGTGTGGGGGTAAGAAACCATTCCCCAAAGTCAGGGCCAAACAGTGGAAGGAAAACAAGAACGACTAGGGCAAGCGATGGGTGACTTCGGGAGAGTGTAACAGTCCTCCCCCTCCATCCAGAATGTGTCCGTTTCCATTCACCAGGCCACTACTTATAGGGCTGTAATTTTACACTTTAAGCACAACACCCTCTAACGACTATATTCGAAGAATATTCAGGGTTATTACGGTAACATTACACCGTCTTAGCCACACACTTTACAACTCATCACTTTACAGCTAAGCCCAAGGCGACTCCCTACCACAAAGTCTCCGACATATGTCTTCGCATCCATACTCAGTAAAGAACCCCCCCCCCCCGGTTTCTGAGGCAGTCTCCGCCGCACGTCAACGGGCTAGTGCACCATGCCACCCGACTTTGGCCGCCTGCCCATTCCTTCTTAACTGTGAAGTCGCTCACTACGAAGTTGAACCTCCACGCACTGCTCCCTCCTGCAAATTCACACAAAACCGACGCATGCGAAGTAAAATTGTTCCAGACTGCTTGCAAAAGTTGCTTCTGTGAAGTCCTGTTCCCCAACAGTAGCCCCTCACTCTGACGAGTTGAACAATCGACTTTGCTCGCCTCGAGCCAGGGAATCCCTAGGACTTCCCGAAGCGCCTCACCCCTTCGGCTTGTTAGAGGGTTTTTCTACATCCTATCAAAAAGACGTCTTCTTGTTTCTCTTGAACCGCCATCTTTTTGATTTTCACGCTTCCCAGGGGCTATATAACCTAGGGTCCCACTAGGGTTTATCCCTTGATCTGGTTGTCATTCCAACGCGCCGCAATCAACCTCGGCTGTTCCTAGCAACTCTTCGCGTCGATCCAGTTGGTTTTCTCTTCTGCCTTCTTCCCTTTCTAGATATAGTTTTTAGTTTTGTACCTTATAATTTTTGCACTTTACACTTCATTTTAGATCGTTGTTGTTGGCTGAACGAAGATGGGGCTGCCCAAATATCCTACTACTAATGTCTTTGGCCAAAATCGCGCGACCGCCAGCATGATTCGTGACTTTGTCGCAGCTGGTCTTATTGAAGATGGTTACGGCCGAGCCCTTGGCCCTAAAACTATTCCGCTCCCTAAAGATAACGAAGTCGTTGTCTTTCGTGACTTGTTTACTGCTAGTCTTCGATTTCCACTTGTTTACTGCGATCAGTGCAGGAGGCAGCGGGAGACACAGGAGTGGCATCCTATGGAAGATCGGCGATTCGTCTGAATGTCGAATCGGTCAGTTTAATCTTGCAATCTTGCTTGGGTGGTGTAGCCAAGGATTTCAATGTTCAACATCTCTCAGGTTGGATGTTTCAGTTTTCTGTGACATCTAAAAATGTTGGCTTTCTGGTTTGTCGCTCGGGCTCTTTCAAGTGCAATTTGTTTGGTATCTTCTTTGCTCTCTTGGGTGATGGTGGTGCCAATTTACAGCGACAATATGATCTCTGGCTATCTAAGCAGCAAGCCTCATGGACTTATGTGTCCAGAAAATCAAGTGGTAAATTATATGCTTACGCAGCTCGTGCGGTTCCAGCTCCCGGCTCCAATGGGAAATTAGTCTTTCATCATCTAAAATTAGTGCAAATTACTATCAACCAAACTATGCTTCTGATCCTCCTCATGGCTCCTCAGCAGTGGATTGTGCATCCGTGTTCGATCATCTTGATCCGAAATTTGCAGGCAGACTCCGTGTTCTTTGCACAAGTGATTCAAATTTGAATTAAAAGGGACCTCTGAATGGCAAATCTCATCATGCCAAGGTTAGCGGTCATCAGAATAGGCAGGTATGATGTTTTAGTGCCTGTCTCATGATCATTTGATTGCGTCATGCATGGGATCGGTTCACTGTACTAGTTGCTATAGATATGGTTTTTGCATGATGGGCCGGCGTGGTTTTTATCGTGTCAAGCCCACTGGGCCTAGCGTGGGGGGCACTAGTCAAAAGGATTTTGGGATGGGAATGAATGCTTTCTCAAAGCCATCATCTCCAGCCTCCCCACCTGACTCTTCAGCTTCTCCGTTGAGCCAAGAAATTAAAAACCCAACTCTCATCCACCTCTGCCGCCGCCGCCTCCTGAGAATGTGGCGAACATTGCCGTGGATTCCTGACCCCATGATCTAAGGGGCTTCGAGGTTGCCCTCAATGACCCCAATGAGCCCCCTCGCCGTCTTCATGCTTACATTGCTAGTTTATGGAGAAAAGCAATGAAGATGTGGCCATTGCGATGTTGTTCCCCAAGGTCGCAAAGCGGGATTTCAAGCCGATGGCCAGGTAGATGCGCGTCTACTTCGATCAAGTGCACCAAGTTTGCAATCTCCGGATCCAGCCTTGTCACATTGGGAAAGTGTTTGTCACCTTTGGTAGTCCCTTTGAGCGTGGAAGGTTTCTAGGGAAGATTTTCTAGTTTGGTAATTACCATATGTGATTCATCAAGCATGATGAGGGGGACAATGTTCGAGCGCATGACATGGATAGGGAGGTTAGGGTTATGCTGCTTAACTTCCCTTTAGATGAGTGCAATATCCCAACTCTGACTAGATGGTGGCGGGATTTGGGCTGACGATGCTCTGGCATGAGACTAACAACAGGGCAAGGGTGGTGGTTAAGGTTTAGATGCATGATGATGCCAAGATCCCTCACTCTGTGTCTGTCAGTTTGGGTAATCCGCCCAAGGTTAAGTCTTTCACTATGCAAGTATAAGCTTTGAGCAACAAGGGGGTTCTTGAGATGGCTAATAAAGATCCATGCCAGAGGATGGTCCTCTCCACCCGATTCCTTTTGAAGCCCCTCAGTGGATGCCGCCTCTTCCTCCTGCCCATGATTCAGAGGCCCATGGCTCTCATGTGGATGATGCTCAGGGTGCTGGAGGCCACATGGAAGATGCTCTGCCTTTGACAAGCAAGTTGGTGCGATCAATTTGGAGGAAGAAAAGCGACGGTGCTGGACCAGATGCGCCGGAGGAGGCGACGAGGGCGGTGGAGGCAACCTGACAAGATCAATCGGCCATGAGAGAGGTAGGTCCCTCTGCTGCTGCTTGACCATGATGGTGCGACGGATCAAAGGGATCGGTCGCGCATCCTACGAGGGTGCTGCCCCAAGCGGAGATTGATCTCCCTTGGGGTGGTGCGATGGCAGTGGAAGCCGAAGGCCTAGGGTTAGAACCTAGACTCGTGATACCATGTAAGATTGTGTATAATGCGTGGGTCATATCGATTGAACCCTATGGGCTGATTATATAGGAGTACCTGGCTTGGAGGGCAAGTAGCCTCTCATAGAGATAAAGAAGGTTATCCTGGGATTACAATCAATCCTAAACTAATCATATCCGGGGTTGCCTAATATACTCTTAACACTGCATTTCGAAGACATTCTGGCATTCTGAGGAAACAGAAAATTATGAATGGTGTTATGAAACTTGTTTTTTCTTCATCAATTTTCCTCATCCAAACTTGGTGATAGCTAGTGATGTGGACCTGTTGGGTTGAATCCCGATCTTTCAATGAGAGGGGAGGGGATAACTTGATTAGTGGATGGAGACGATGTTCACGGCCCGACTACAGCCTTCCAAGGACGCTGCGCCTTAGCAACCGATACACCACCTCCAATGGCTGCCGCGATCTTGTAGAGCGTGTCACCCGGCTACTAGAGCACTCGTCCTGCAATGCAAGCAATTGAAGATCTAGCAAGAACAAGTATAACAAGTATTGAATTACTAGATGAAGATGAAGGTTTCAAACTCAATCCCAATTATGGTGGGGTTCCGAAGACTAGAAGACGGGCAGCTGATCCAGCACGCGCGCTTACAAGCAAGTAGCAAAAGCTAAACGTAATCTAAACAAAACCCGAGTGTTTCTGGTGGCGGCTATAGTTTATATGAACGTGGGAGGATGACCTTAAGGGTGTTGGGGTTGTGCTCCAACCCTAGGACGCGTCCCTAATAGACCCAACTTGATACATGGTCCATTGGGCTAAAATAAGGCGACGCAGCACCTTGGACAAAAAAACCTCTCGGTAGTAATTTGATCATTGCGGCAACCTCAGAACATATATGGACATAAGTCTGGATCCATATGAAATAGACTTCATAAGGATTCCATGAAGTACTTGAACGTCAAAAACGGAGTTCGGATGAAGTCGTGGCGACCATCACAAGTTGGCATAGTGCTGCAATCCGAATCCAGCTCAAAACGTTTTGGATTTGATCTCTTTCTTTCCTTGAGCCAAAAGTGACATGGTGGCCTGTGAAGAACATTGGGAATACTTGGAATTGGTCTCCAATCAACTTCTTTGATCCTCCATGCCTTCCATATTTGCCAATTGCATGAAATGAACAATGGTTAAAACTTGGCACACCAGAATCAAATTTAAGTTTCTCTTTTAGACAGTTTAGATTACACAGAATATCAAATTCAATATAACCCAAAGTATTTAAAGACAACAGCAAATTCAGTTCATCTTGTGCACAAGTAATAGGATGAAAAAGCCTACCTTCAGCACATTTATATGGTTCCAAACTAAAAGTATCATACTTATTTGCTACTTGTGGCATAGGAGTAAAAGAATCATCAGTACACAAGTCCTCTTTATCACAAGGAATAGCAAGTAATTCATCTTGTACAAAGATAAATCAGCTCTTGATTAGCATGCAGAGTGGACAAATTTTGGAGATTATGGCCCACATCATTCTTGCAAGTATTCACAAATAATAGAATCTTCTTTTCAGCATTGAGAGCAAGACAAAATAATTGACCAATATATTTGTATAATTTGCTAATTTACAAGGTTCGAATTTCAGAATTGAGCCCTCAGGGATGATGTGGGTAGGGTTGCTCTGATGTCGATAGGCCACTCAGAGCTTCCTTAATCACCATAAAGATGAAGGAAGAAGAAGCAACAATGGTTGAAAAAGATTGGGGTTGGAGATAAAAAAAAAGTAAAGGCAATTGTATATGATCGATTGAATTAATCCTCGGTCGTGGCCCTCTATATTTATAAAAATATAGGTTGGGGAGGTCTTGCCCTACAAGGATTACTCAATTCTACTCGGACTAGGGTTAGACCGAGCAGACCGCCCTGCAGAACCGGTTAGAAATTTCACAGCATGTAGGATTTATTGTGTATGCACAAATTGGTAAGTACTCGCATATGGTCCATATCCTCGCAAGCCTGACCTTTTGTCTTGTGTTGTAAAACAACCGGACTTCATGTGGATGGAAAGGAGGACTAGAAGTCCTACTCCTTGTCCGGTTGCTTGTAGGCTCTTACTAAAAATTTAGGCATAGTTCGGAGTATATACATGAGGAAGATCTTCATTGTAAATCACCAATATTCAGAGAATAAAGAATAGTCCCTCGTACTTGTGTCTTGTCTACTTTCTACTGTTCTTGTGCTTGTCATGAGAGGCGTGAGAGTGAGAAGATCCAACCGCTGACGACGTGTTTTATAACACGTTATCAGCACGACCGCTCTTCATCGACTATATAACGGAGGAGTCGTCATCAAGCTCGACACCAACGATCTCGCCATCGTCCTCGTTGACGACTATTTCGACGACGTCGACTACATCTATGTCGTTAGCGAAACGGATCTGCATGGACTCACCATCAAGTAGACATGTCTTCGACCGTGCCTAATGCCCTACACGGTATGTATCTACCGGTAACTATTCTATGCGGCAAGTGGAGTAGATCAATTGGTATCAAAGAATGCAAGGTATGAAATATCTATATTAGTAGATTGGATTTGTGTTCCGACCAACAAGTCGGGAAATTGCTTTCCAATTTACTATCTCAGCAGCAAGGAAAGGTGCATCGTCCGACTCGTCGTGAGCCATGAGCTCGAGAAGGCATTCATGTGAGCATCTGTACACAAGTTAATATAAAACTTAAAAGGGAAAGGTATCACTCACACGAGTGATTTGAAGCATCTCCTCACTCGAATTCTTTTGAACTCGTCCGAGGGCTAGATTTGAGCTTTGGCAAGTATCTCTGGTGAAAATTAGGGTTCGGGGGTTAGGGATTTGGGTTTTGAGGTTGCGGGTTCATCGAAATATGCCAAACATAGAGGAATGTTGTTGGTGGTAGGCCAGCCCAGCGAAGGTGGTGGGTTCGGGGGTGGTGAGGGGCAGCGGTGGGTGGTGGAGGCTAGTTGGGCGATGGTGGGGTGGGAGGACGACGATGGTGATGACAGCAGTGGGAGGTAGTGGTGGGAGGGGTAGGAAGGAGGCCACCATAGGCGGGCTCTCGCGGGAGCTCCGCACCGGCCTGCAAAGGGTGGAGACACGTGGGGGTGGTGGGCAGCAAAGAAGCCCAGCAGAGAGAAGAGCAGCTGGAGCTGGAGGTAGAAGATGAACATGAGACAACGATCGGATGGCTCAAAAATCGAGTGACAACAGCCTCTATTTCACCAGTAAGGGAAAGGCAGAAGTTCTTTCTGGTGCTTATATATCATCACCAGTAAACGCGGGACAGCAATAATTCAAAGCACTATTAGCAACACATGTACAGAGATGGTGACAAATGCACCTTGCAGGGAGTGGGTTGAATTGCATATGCCCTACATGTCAGCCTGTCAACAAACATTGCCGTACATGTCTTATTCTTACTAACATAATTAACTGGATAATATCGCATATCCCATCCAAAAATTCTATTAATCTCTAAATCTTTCCTTGTTAGAAAAAAGTTGGACTTTGTTTGCGTACTTTTTGTAGATTCACACATGCATGTATCTCGATCAGATTAAACGACTCTAGCTAGATACAGTTGATACTGGAAATTGATGGGCTGATTTTGAACTCGAACCAGATGCATGCGCGACTGACATACACGTATGCATGTGTATGTCCCTACAAACCGCGCCGGTCGTGCTTCAATTATTGAACTGTATGTATATATGGTAGCGAGAGGTGCCTAGGGCGCCCTAGCTACCTGATAAACTAGCCCACGCCCGCGCCAGGCCCGCGCCGCTCCCGCCCACGCCGAGCCCGTGCCCGCCGGGCGGGTGGCACTGCTTCGCCCCACACCAGGCCAAGACCGTGCCGCTCTGCGCCGGGCCCACGCCTGCCCGCCGGAGGTCAGCCCGTGCTGCTCGTGCCCCGGCGTGCCGCTCCGCTTGGGCCTGTGCGAGATAAGGAACGAAGGGGAGAGGAGAGAAGATAAGGAGGGGAGAGGAGGAGATAAGGTGGAAAGAGAGAGGAGAGATTAAAAGCCCCCGAAGAGGCATTTAATCCCGATTGATGTTTTCAACCAGGATAAAAAGCTTCCTCATCCCCTCATCCCACTAACCGTTACAACCGAGACTAAAGGGAGCTTTTTAGTCCCGATTGATATTACCAACCAGGACTAAAGAGCCCCCGTTGGTGACCATCGGTGGTGGATTTTTGACCAGGACTAAGGCCCTTTAGTCCCGGGTCCAAAGACAATCGGGGAAAAAACGTTGGATGGAAGGTGAGTTATCTAGTAGTGCCTCTGATCAATAGGTTAGTGAACGGTGCCATGAGCCTACTTTGATGTAACAGGCAATGTTTGTGGCAATTCAACAAGCATGTGGACAGGCATAAAATACATCTGCAGAGAAATTATGCAGACCATAATGCCTAAGAAAAGCTGCATAAAGAGGGGTTAAGCATGTGTTAGTAAAAAATACAAAATAATAACTAACAAGAATCCTAATCCAACAGCAGAACTAGGAATACAGCAAGCACCTGAATTGTTGCTTTCACACTGAAAAGATATATAGATATAACCATTGTCAACAACATGGCCATTGAAGTTGAGTACACCTGTCAAAACAGAGTTCCATGACACAAACTTTCAGCTTCATATGCAGACAAAACGATGCATATATAAACTTAAAAAGAGAACAAACAACTTTCACCAACCAGCCTATTGATAGGGTCAAATAAGTTCAGCGGCAAGCTTCAACAAAATCAAATTTTCCAAACCAACTCACAAAAAGGTTCAGGAAGAGCAATTTTCAATAGAGCAATAGCTCCTTTTAGACACAACACACTGATAGTTCAATTTACATACCTTCTTGCAACAAAAGAGCTAGAACAGTCAGGTAAGACATTGTTTTAACAAATGCCAACATAGCAAATTGACATAGAGAAAAAAAATACAGTTTCACTTTACAGGCTTTAGGAGAAACATTAAGTTCAATTTTTTTAGCTGCACTGATAAGGAGGGTCATTTTGCAGTTGCTGCGCTTGTAAAAGCAGCAGATGCAAAGAAAGTATAAAAATCTTGTAGTTTGGTTGGGAAACAGAATTAAGGCATAACTAATCTGCACTTCAAGGCACAATAATACTTTGTTTGCAATCTAGATTACAAAAGGTAGTTTACATAATACCAAAATTCTCCAAAAGCGGATCAACCAAAGTGACTATCATAATCCACGCCAATAGAAAACTGAACTCATGTAACCTCACCTTGACTATATTGTCTGAATACTTCATCAACCATGATACTAGCAGACCAGTGGACCCTAAATTGAACACAACCATCCATGTTGTGATAGAATAACCATTAAATAGGCGCTGCCACCAGGGGCCCAACTCAAATCCAGTTTTGAAGTCACCATAAATTAACCATCCCATGTTGAATATAACTCCAAACCTGACAGCACATAGGATGAATACGTAGTGTTTACCATGCTATTCAAGATCACAGGGGATAGTCAAGAAATACTCACAGTTGCACAGTGTTTTTTTCTTTTTTTGAACCAAATGCAATGGTTTTTGGTATGTGAAATTACAGACAATGGACAAGTTTAAGATATAGATACCTACGTATATAATTGTACATTTTGCCAGTACAAACTATCGCTGTTCTTCTTCATCAAGTACTCTGTGTAGACACCAGCTAGAGCTGAAAGACAAGCGGAAAGTATCCCAAGCATGTAACCCTGTAATGGTGCTGAGAAAAGCGAATCACATGGTGCATCTCCACATCCTTTCACCTGCAAGAGACAATAAATTTAAATTCAGCCCAAATTTAGTAACTAAACTCAACTACAACTAAGCTACATAGCATAGTTAATCCATGTAATGTTTAGTTCAAATGAACATAGAAAATGACACGGACAAAAATCAATTTGTGCTGTTAGTTTATTGATTTCATATACAAAAAAGAATACCTCAGGTCAACTAAAGTTAACAAACTTCGAAAAGTTTTAGTTTATCTAGCAATTATGTGATTTTGGTACAATTCTGAAATTAGATTACTGTGCATACAAAAGAAATTAAGCCTGGAAGCATATATATTGCGTGTAGATAAAACTCCCCAAAAAAATTGTCAGCAACATGTTATCTGATTACGTGGTCTTTTTTTTTTTGAGAATGTGCCTGAGCACTTATTTCACTAAGAGGAAAGAGTTTAGAAGCAACCACACCACCATCCCAAGGCAAACTTCTGTGGTTGATTAACACATCACAGTGAAACACCACTTAACAATATAAGTAGGGTCATCCTTAAATACATTTTATATAAATTAAAAAATGTGTGATGAAAAAAGAACAGAGATATCTTCATAGTTTAACAAACCTGGCTGGTGGTTGCACCAACAGCTAGCAAAACAATTGCCATCCATTGTAGATTTGACAACTTCCTTTTGAGGACAAGCGTAGAAGATTTACAGAGACAAAAGCAAGAGCAGTAGTCAATCAAGGGGAAGAAGGATAAAGCACCACCAATAACACATAATACATTTTCACGCATGTAGACTCTATGTATTGCTGGCAACAAATCTAAAGTCTAAAATATTTTTGGAGAAACAAACATGAGTAAGCACAACTCTGGAAGCTAAACAAAAAATGCACGCAAACATCATGCGAAAAATCTTACTATGAGCTGTAAACCAAAAGAAAAGGTGTAACCATTTTCAATGCACTGCTTAGACAGTGTAACATACAGATAACAGTTTAATTATTTATCGCCTGAAAAAAAACTGAACACTAAGATAGATGTTTAGGAAGATAGGATCACAGGAAGGACTGGACTACCCACATATTATGTCAAAATTTTCATGTTGAAGACCAAAAGTTAAACAACAGAGGGATGAACTCCATAAATTGTCATAAGGGGTTAAATGTTGTTTAAAGTTACAGGATGTATTAAGATGATAATTGGTTGTACAAGTGTCAAGTAACCTAACTGCTTAAGCCTAGATCACAAACAAAATTAAATTCGATTCCACTTCAATTATTCTGAAGCACCCACTATTTTCAAAGTCACGAACACACCTCAAATCTCCAAATTTCAACCAGACTGCCTTGAAGACTAAGTCCAGAGCAGACTAGGAAATAAAATATTGATTCTATCATGCAAATGGTGTTAAGAAGCATAAAAGAATGGACATTTTATGAAGAGACAAGTTGCACACCTAAACAAAATCCCGGTTGTCACAATTTTCAAGTTTCCCACTATCTGATAGGTAGATGGATCAACATAAGTCAAGGTTGCAAACTGGACATTGTTGTGGATGAGGTATATTACTGAAGGAACAAGATATAGTCGCACACTCCTCCACTCCTTTGTCATCCTTGGTGGAGATGAAGAATGGCATTCCTTCCAAAGGAAGAAGCTTGAGAAAGACAACTGTGTCAATAACATGGTGATGTTAGCACAGAAATTTGATGGGTCATTGTCCAGTGTCCACTGCATGTTTTCACCATTTATAAGTAATAATTAATGGATATAAGGGTATTAAACAACTTATGTACAACAGCTTAAGAATGAAGAGAACTGCAGCTTTGTACCTTTAACAGTTCTGCAAGGAAGGGGATGGTTGCATAGTCATACTTGTACTTGCCATTGCTCTGGGAGAGAGTAGTCAATATACCCTGCACACAACCAGGAAAAAGGGTAATGTTAGCACTGAAAATTGATGAATTAAGTAACTAAGTCAAACAATAACCAACTCCATTGCAGGCCTATTTAAAAAATACGTCATTCTGTTATCCTTCATCAGGCTCCAGATTGCCCAATCAAAAATGATTCATCACTTCAAATAAAGATGTTCACGACACGAACTCACAGCCAGGTCACTTTCCATTCCACCAAAGTCATCACCCCGTACCTCGCAAGTCGCAACATAACCGATACCAAGCTTTCGACGAAAACAAGAGAGGAACTTAGAGGAGGGACTGCATCTTTCTGTCAATCGAGCCATTCCAGGAGTCCAAGTGAACATTCATCTGAACCGTGTTTGTCTCCAAGAAGGTTATGGCGAATGCAATAGCAGATCGAGAGAATCTCCGCCCCTTATTTCACTGCGCACCTCAACAAGAAACACAAATGCACGCAGCAACCGTATTGCGCAACAAACCCTAGTTCTAGACAGATCTGGGCCGCTATCTCGATCAAATCGCCAGAGAAGCAAGAAGGGGAAACGGGGGAAACAGGGAGGGTTTAGGGGGCTTGCCTGAGAGCTGGTCAGGATGGTGAGAAGAGCAGCCACCAAGTACCACTGCATCGTCGCCTCCTTCGCCGCTATCCAGTTCTTTCTCTTTCTCTACGGAGATTGGAAGCAGGGCGGGCGGCAGGCCACCACGCCGGGACGCGCGCCCCGCGCCAGCGCCAGGCGACGCACGACGAGCTTTGCTTTTTCACTTTACCCGTTTACCCCAGTCATTTTAGTTAACTAGGATCATGCCCGTGCGTTGCTACGGGCAACAAAATTTTTATATTGTAAGATATTGGATTCAACGGGATAATAAAAATATAAAATATCTATAAATATAAAATAAGTATATCATATAAGATTGGATTCAACAGGACAATAATTATGTGGAACAAGTAGGAATACAGGTCATCCAAATGTCACCCCTATCTATCCTATTTCTTTGCTTGCGATGCGCCAAAGAAAATGTTTTATCATGCCCGGTAGTCTTGTCCTCCAGGCATTCGCTTCGTGCGTCAGAAGATCGATGAAGAAGCTGTGCCGCATCGTTATAGCATCATGTACGTAAGATAAGTGCTTACTCCAAGTTAAGCTCTCGTGTGATGGGATTATCGTATATTGTAAAAATCACAAAGGAACGTACAACAAAGCATATCTATTCACTTTTTCGATGTGCACAGGAAACAGAGAAATATTTGAAGAAACATAAATATTGAACTAATTAGCATGTCCCAAACGTTCCAAACGTCATGTATAGTCATGTGATGTAATCCAGTTTTTCAGTATACGTTGAATTTCCCATACAGTTACATTATGTGACAAAATTAAGCGGAACGTTGGAGTAGTCCGAGGCTATTTTTCAAAAAATCCCTGACATTTCATGATATCAACCCGCAGTCCAATTCCGAGTATACGCCCGACCCTTGGTCCCGGGGTCGGATGCGCCGGACCCCTTGAGGGTGGAACTCTGCCTCGCCCGACCCTTGGTCCCGGGGTCGGGTGCGCCCGACCCTTTGAGGGTGGAACTCCGCCTCGTCCGACCCCGAGTGAAGCTCCGCCTCGCCCGACCCTGAGTCCTGGGGTCGGGAGTGTCCGACCCCTGAGCGGAACGTTGGAGTAGTCCGAGGCTATTTTTCAAAAAACTCCTGACATTTCATGATATCAACCCGCAGTCCAATTCCGAGTATACGCCCGACCCTTGGTCCCGGGGTCGGATGCGCCCGACCCCTTGAGGGTGGAACTCCGCCTTGCCCGACCCCGAGTGATTTGGGATGCGATTCTGCTGGAACCAATCTTACCATTCAGGCTAGGTTTCGGGGGGAAAATATTAGTACATGTAGATTTAGATTTGCCGGGTTAGGGATCATAGTGCCTTATTTGGGTTATGCTGTCTCAGGATGTACGTGCAGCTTTGATTAAAATAGCTGGTCCGATTTGGAGTACATGTATAGGGCATTGGATCTACAAGCATTGGAGTACATATCAATAAATCATCACCCGCAACATTTCTTCTGCAGTCCAGAGCAAGCAACTTTTAGAGAGATCTTGGACCAAACAGAAGTGAAATGCATCTTCCCCAAACATGTTACTGCCATTGAATCACCAAACATGTTATATACACAATGGAGGGTTGAAACACATCAAGCTGAGTACTTAACGCATTCATGAAATTGTTATATGGTAACAATAAACACATCAAGCTGAGTACTTAGCTGCCATTGAATCACCAAACATGTTATATGGTCACTGTCTAAAAAGTTCATATAAGGAAAATCCTCGAAAAATATGATTCAGTATGTCGCGAACATCCAAACTTTGAAACACAACACAAAGTTGCTGAGCATCCTAGCATTACTACTTGTTGATGATATCTAATGTAAGGGCACGTGCCGTCTTTGTAATTTGTTTCCGTTCAGCGCGTACCCGCTTGGATAGGTCTGCAGCACAAAAATCAGAGATCAAAACTATATAACTTCAGTGAAACGAAGTTTTTGAGCACAAAAAGATGTTACCTTTCAAATCGTATGCATCAGAACATATGGGAGAAAAAATAATTTGACTATAATCTGTAGTAGTCACTCCACCTAACAGGCAAGGGAAAAGTGAATTAAAAACTTAAACAGACAAGGGGATACATGAATTTAAAGAATTAATGGTTAAATATATTGTTAATTTTATTAACAAAACTGAGTGCTCATTGATAATGTCATACCTTGCATCGTAGATATCTTGACATAGAGGGCAGCTAATGTCTTGAATTGATAAGCCGCGCGGCGCCACTCCCATATGTGGCGTTGAAGGTGTGGGTCGTTCACGTGGATTATGATGAAGTTTTTCCTACAATTAACAACATTAATTCCGATCGACCCATGGCATGGCAGATAATTTCATATGTACATAAATACACATACCTTTGATTCATGATTACCACGTGCCTGTTAGGCCGCCTCCGGAAGTCACCCCTATCTTGGATCTCAGACGCATGTACAACCACGCCTATGACATCTTCAACAACAAAAAAAATATATGCTTTGCATTTTAGTGTGAAACCAAGGACATCATATTTTGTTAAGTGAAAGTGTGTATAAATTGATGAGTCACCTGCAAAAGTATCTACTGGCTGACAGTATACATCCTCGAATTTCCTAAAGGCACGAGGACACTCTAAAATCCAGATGGGCCTCTGTGGAGTCTTGACTATAGTATCCGGTAAAAGGACGAAAGTGTAGTATTCACACAGACGGTACATATTGGGAATGGGATCCACATAAGTTGGCGTAAAATACACTCCCAAAAAGTTATATGTTTCACCTTCAATGAGCACACTGTTGAACATCATATGATGGTCGCCGCACGCAACTGCCTCCATCTTGGTGCCCTGCACAAACATTGTAGCCAACATACATCAGTAGTTTGCAGTGAAACCACAATGCATCCGCCTAATTACACATGCATATAAAAAAAAAAGTAGGCGGATGATTGAAGCACCTGCTCATCAACCAATATTACGCGCAAATACTCCTGTCCTCTATACTCTCGTATGTTTCCTTTCCAGAAAACCATGGCGCTCACATCCCATCTCCAGAAGATGTGTTCCAGCTCCACCTCACGAAACTCAACCCACCTATAATTCCGAGATTTTATACATATATAATGCAAGGGTGCATCATAGCGTACGAGATAAAAATTGATGTCATCATTCTGATGAAATCTGTACCGCTGCAGAAAATTACGAGTATCATACCTGTTCGTTGTCGGTGTAGGCAAGGATATCAGCGGTGCAGGCAAGGTTACCCTCTTCCTCGAGAGCGACATGTAGGAGGAACCCATAGCTGGATAAGTGCAAGTTGAACATTTGTACTGCAGTGAGTCTTATTCGTTAGGAGAGATGAAGGAATAATGATATAGGAGCTTATCACTTCGGTGTACTGTTCCATAGTTACTGCTTCAGGAGAATTACATGCGTCCGTACCGATGGTCAACAATTACCCAGCGAGGAGGTCAGCGAAGGCGCAGGGCGGGCAACGGCGGCACGGGGCAAGCGACGGGTTTGCTTCGGGCGTGTGCATGTGCGATGGCGGCAACGAGTTTGTTATGGCGGCTGATAGAAAAAGGAAGGGAAGGAACCAGGATGGAGTACAATTCTTTTTCCAACCAGGCCTAGCAAATCTGGCGCATGCATGCAAGTAGCTAGCTGATTTTTTTAATCTTTCCTTTCTTTTAACATGCCCACAAAATCTCGCGCATGCATGCAAGGAGTTGATTTTTTAATCTTTCCTTTCTTTTAACATGTCCACAAAATCTCGCGCATGTGCAAGGAGCTAGCTGATTTTTTAATCTTTTCTTTCTTTTAACATGCCCACAAAATTTGTAAAAAAGGATATTGACAAATCTGGCGCATGCATGCAAGGAGCTAGCTGATTTTTTAACCTTTCCTTTCTTTTAAACTGTCCACAAAATCTCGCGCATGCATATAGGGAGTTGATTTTTTAAACTTTCCTTTCTTTCAACATGCCCACAAAATTTTCTCTCTTGACGGATGCGCCCGACCCCTTGAGGGTGGAACTCCGCCTCGCCCGACCCCTTGAGGGTGGAACTCCGCCTCGTCCGACCTCGAGTGAAGCTCCGCCTCGCCCGACCCTGAGTCCTAGGGTCGGGAGTGTCCGACCCCTGAGCGGAACGTTGGAGTAGTCCGAGGCTATTTTTCAAAAAACCCCTGACATTTCATGATATCAACCCGCAGTCCAATTCCGAGTATACGCCCGACCCTTGGTCCCGGGGTCGGATGCGCCAGACCCCTTGAGGGTGGAACTCCGCCTCGCCCGACCCTTGGTCCCGGGGTCGGGTGCGCCCGACCCTTTGAGGGTGGAACTCCGCCTCGTCCGACCCCGAGTGAAGCTCCGCCTCGTCCGACCCCGAGTGAAGCTCCGCCTCGCCCGACCCTGAGTCCTGGGGTCGGGAGTGTCCGACCCCTGAGCGGAACGTTGGAGTTGTTGGGATACGAGGCAGGCTACACTAGCGCAAATCAAAATTTCTACCGCGTATAACCAGGATGAACTGCCGTATAAGGATCACGGGATTACCACTCGACGCACTACTGGTGCGGAAGATGTAGATATGCGTTGATGCAGTGAAGACGATCACGTAGTCGTACGTAGTCGATCAACGTAGTCGTACGTAGTCGATCACGTCCAGCAGCTCCTCAGCAGCTCGTCCACGTGCACAGCAAGATCGCCTCCGGTACCGCGGCTCGTCGTCGGCTCGTCGTGGCTCGTCGGCGGCTCGTCGATGGCTCGTCCAAGTGCTGCAGGCGCAACACCTCCAAGGTATCCACACGTGCAGGGAGGAAGCGTCGCAAGCCGGACTGCTAGATCCGCGAGTTGCAACAGGCGAGGGCGTGGGAGGCGCGGCAGGTGTGTTTCGCCAAAAGGTGTAAACCCTAGGGCGCCCCCACCCCTCTATTTATAGAGGTTCCTGATGGGCCTCTGGATCCGAGGCCCATTAGTACTCCTAAACCTAATCCAACTCGGATCAGATCCGAATTGGGCTTCCAGCCCCTTAAGTGTGTGATCCTATGGGTTCGGATACGTATAGACATGGCCCGAGTACTCCTATTCGGCCCAATAGTCGGTAGCGGCCTCTAGCAAGACGTGCCAACTCCTATACGCACACGAAGATCATATCAGACGAACCATCATAACATAATATACATGCTATTCCCTTTGCCTCACGATATTTGGTCTAGCTTCAAGCCGACCGCTCTTTCTCGATCCTGTGATTCGGAATCCCTTTGTAGGTTAACTCTTAACCGTACGTAGCATGGCCATGCATTTTCGAATCCGATCACTCGAGGGGCCCAGAGATATCACTCTCAATCAGAGAGGGGCAAATCCCATCTTGATTGACCATGTCTCATAGCATGCTTCTTGACAAACCCGAAAGCTACCTTTATAACTACCCTGTTACGGCGTAGCGTTTGATAGCCCCTAAGTAGGTCGATCCACATCTAGAATACATGCGACAATCTCAGGTCTAAGGACAAAGCGTATATGTTGTTTAAAGAGAGAACTACTTCTCATGTTGGGTCAGTCCTAACACATGTCTCCACATGTGTCCACATTATTAGTTCAACATCTCCATGTCCATGACTTGTGAAACATAGTCATCAACTAATACATGTGCTAGTCTAATATTCATGTGTGTCCTCACATGAACTCCGACTAGAGACAACTTTAGAATAACCATACAAGTAAAGAGTTTCACATACAATTCACATAATTGCAAATCAATTCAAGTAGCCTTTAATGGATATTCAATGAACACAATATACAAATCATGGATACAAATGGAATATCATCATCTCTATGATTGCCTCTAGGGCATACCTCCAACAGGAGTAGTCTGAGGCTATTTTTCAAAAAACCCCTGACATTTCATGATATCAACCCGCAGTCCAATTCCGAGTATACGCCCGACCCTTGGTCCCGGGGTCGGATGCGCCCGACCCCTTGAGGGTGGAACTCCGCCTTGCCCGACCCCGAGTGATTTGGGATGCGATTCTGCTGGAACCAATCTTACTATTCAGGCTAGGTTTCGGGGGGGAAATATTAGTACATGTAGATTTAGATTTGCCGGGTTAGGGATCATAGTGCCTTATTTGGGTTATGCTGTCTCAGGATGTATGTGCAGCTTGATTAAAACAGCTGGTCCGATTTGGAGTACATGTTTAGGGCATTGGATCTACAAGCATTGGGTACATATCAATAAATCATCACCCGCAACATTTCTTCTGCAGTCCAGAGCAAGCAACTTTTAGAGAGATCTTGGACCAAACAGAAGTGAAATGCATCTTCCCCAAACATGTTACTGCCATTTGTTTCCGTTCAGCGCGTATCCGCTTGGATAGGTCTGCAGCACAAAAATCAGAGATCAAAACTATATAACTTCAGTGAAACAAAGTTTTTGAGCATAAAAAGATGTTACCTTTCAAATCGTACGCATCAGAACATATGGGAGAAAAAATAATTTGACTATAATCTGTAGTAGTCACTCCACCTAACAGGCAAGGGAAAAGTGAATTAAAAACTTAAACAAACAAGGGGATACATGAATTTAAAGAATTAATGGTTAAATATATTATTAATTTTATTAACAAAACTGAGTGCTCATTGATAATGTCATACCTTGCATCGTAGATATCTTGACATGATTTGACTGGGAAAATTTCTATCAAAGAATGATTTGACTGGGAAAAGATAAACAAAATCACATGAATTTGGAATTGGAACTGAATGAAGAAGACAAATTAAAGGAATGAATCGGATGAATCGGAAAGGAAGGAGACCTACCTGGTACTTTTCTAGGCCGGCTGTGGGCTTGGTCGAGGAGGCGGCACTCGGAGAGACCGGGGACGAGGCGCCGGTTCCGCTTCCCGATCTTGAAGACCTGGATCTCGAAGCCAAGCCGCTGGTAGGCCGCGGCGCAGTCGGCGGCGGTGGCGAAGCAGGCCGAGGGAGCCGCGGTCTGGCAGAACGCGGGCGGCTGCGGCGTCGAGGCGCCGGTTCCGCTTCCCAATCTTGAAGACCAGGATCTCGAAGCCAATCCGCTGGTCGGCCGCGGAGCAGTTGGCGGCGGTGGCGAAGCAGGCCGAGGGAGCCGGCTGCGGCGTTGCAGGGCGAGGGAGTAGACGACGACGGTTTGTGGGCGGCAGCGGTGTTGTAATCCGAGCTAGGCGAGGCGATGCGAACTGCTGGCGGCGGCTGCGATGCGGACTGCTATCGGCGGTTGCGATGCTGGGCGAGGGAGGAGGAGTAGGCGAGCGAGGGGAACATCGGATGGCGGAGCATGAAGCGTGGGGCGCGAGGAGGGGCAACGGACGGCGCGCGCGGTGGGCTTCGAAGGGCGTTCATCGGAGGGCGGACCGGTTTGCGCGGAGGACGCGGGAGCCAGCGGACGGGTGAACGGAGCGGAGGGGCAGACGACGTACGAAATTTTTTCTCCTCTTTGATTTTTTTAGGAGTAGAGATTGTGTATTTCTCCAAGTCTCCCGTACTCTGTTGCATTTGGAAAATGGGAAGTGAAAAGTTAAATTTGCATGCTTGTTCTACCGTTCAAAAACATGGTATTTGAATTTCCTAGATTTAAAGCCTTTGTTAGAGGGCGGTTTTGCTGCCAGATTATAGGTTATTTTAACTTTTCTAGATGTATAGATATTATTATGCATCTAGACATAGGGTATATCTAAGTGCATAACAAAATCTATGAATCTAATAAAGCCAAAACGACTCATAATTTGGGACGGAGAGAGTATTAGATAGCATCTGTGGAGGATTAAAAATAAACCAATACCAAAATGCTTAATTACCAACTAACTAAAAAGTACTACGAGCCGTGTCTTCGAGGAACTCACGAACTGTTCATTACGCCTTGGTCTATACAGGATGCTGTTTCCTTCTCCTGTATTACCGATGGTTACTGATTGTAATAAGTTACGTATTTTCTTCATTTTAAACTGTGGTTCGTTTTAACTTTTCTAGATTTATAATTTTTACTATGCAGCTAAATATATATATAAGTTATGTGTAAACACTATATATATATATATTAAAAAAAGCTAAAATGACCTACAATTTGGGATGGAGGGAGTACATTTTTGTGCATCCTTAATTAATCCAATGGTTGTAATAATTTTATTTTCAATGTCATTGTGATATGCGTTAGCATGCATACTTATTACCGTGATGGATAACAATTCTTAATAGTACGCATCCAATAAGAGATAATTCCCCGACTAAGCCGGTCTATATAGTAAGAAATAATTTGCTTCCATATTGGGGTTATTGGTGGTATTATAATTCTTGGTCACGTTGCACATAATCATATAACTCTATTCTTATATTGGAAGAAGTCTACTTATTCTCATGACGTATTAGTGTATTATAAACTAGAGTTATCTTAGCAGAATATGATTTGCTCCTCTCTTTTTTAAATCAGCTTATTATCCACCTCTAGCTCTTACAATCCTGGTTTTCCCTAAGCGGAGAGAGGGCGATGTGTTCTGCTATTTGAAGCGTGGTGCTTGTCGTCCCTGTTGTCCTCTCGAAATCCTTTGTTTCTCCTTCATCTCATCTATGCGTCCCTCTCTGTCACTCACTCACGTAGGAACGGTGCCCATTAGGTACATCTGCTTTGTTCAGCCATGCATTTTGTTCGTGTGAATCAAGCAGCAAATTTCGTTAGAATCAAGTAGGAAATTTCATTAGAAATGGGCCAGCCTCTCCATATGGGCCGACTATTGCTCAACTCCCTTCCCAATTCATATTTGTCGTCACTATGGCCAGCCAACTATGGCGCCGGGTAAAATGGGTCAGCTATAGGCCTAGCCCAAGCACGGCCCACTAAAAATGTGTCGGGCACTCGGGCTTAACCCACTGATGCGGCATAGTACGATCTGTTTAACACCGATCGTTCGCCTGAGGTTTGACAATGGCCGAGATTCACCCTAGCTGGATCAAGGGGACGTTATTTGGTTCTCCGCCACGGTTTGCCACGCCAAATTTTGGCGTGTTTGGTTGGTGAAATAGGTGCAACAGCTACAGCAGTCGCTAGTTCATTTTTGCGCCGCAGATATAACGTCGATTATGAGTGCCACAGTTTTAGTGCCGCCACAGTTTTCGCGTGGCTCGTTGTGGCCGGAAAACAAGCAGCCTCCAAAACCCAGCTCCGTTGGCCATGATGTCAGCCGCACAAGCAAGTGCGACAATGCAAGAGCAGTGCCATGGTGGGGGAGCATGGTGATGATGATATTTCCCTCAACAACGGATCTCATGTGCAGTTGTGCACTGTTGGCTTGTGTGCGGCGCCGACGAGCGGTTCCTCAATGGCGCCCTTTAATTTTGCGAGGTACAGGTGCGCACGCTTTAGATGGGGTCTCACTAGTGGTAGCGATGATGCGCTTGCCACTTCGCATGGCAATAGTTCTCGACGGCAACCGAGTCACTGCACCACCACAAAGGATAACGATGAATGGAGCACAAAGGTATGCCCGCCGCTTTTCCTTGCTAGGGTTAGGGTTTGGAAAATTTAGGGATTTGTCGAACCAGAGATTTTAAACCTGTAAGAAAACACATAATAATAGTGTTGTTAGCTCATGGTTAAAACATATATAAATGATATTAATGTATTTTAAGTAGGAAAACGTTAAAATTACTCCCTCCAAGTATAGCGAAAGTTCAGATAACCCCCTAAATTATATTTTGGTTCAATTTACACCATAAATTATGCTATTTGGTTCAACTTATCCCGTAATGCAATTTGTTATTTTTATTTCTCCATATACACAAGTTGAATTTTAATTTGAGACTTTACAGGGTGGTAGTGGACATCATAACCTATATTAAAAAATATTTTATGAATGCTTCATCATTAGTTTTTATATAATTTTGTATCTAAGGATACATTTTATTATTAATGATAAAATAATGATAAAAAAATTAATGGTTGTTTTTAACGTTTTTTATGATGTCTGCTATCATTTTGCAAAATTTGAACTTAAAACTTCGCTTGTGCATGGAGAAAAAAAAAGATAAATTGTTGTAAGGGGTAAATTGAACCAAATGATATAGTTTAGGGGTGAACTAAACTAAGAAATAATTTAAGGGTTATCCAAACTTTGATTATACTTGAAGGGTAATTTGGACTTTTTGAATGAATTAAAAATATAAAAATAGTGGCGCATAATAATACAATGATGATGGTTATTCATCTTTTTTTATCTCATGCAACAAGCTGTCGAGGGAGCAACGAAAGACCGTCTTACTTTAAGCAGGCTAAATAGGTACGAACTACTAGATAAAAATGCATTTTTTTGAAAGAAAATAGCAAAAAGCTCTGCCTTCCAGTTAAGTAGACCGAACAAAAAGATATTGCATACGCTCAGCATTTTAGGTGTGGATTTTGCTCAAATACGAGGAGAACATAGCAACCAATCAAGGTCTATAATGCTACGTATTGTTGTCCTCCACGGTGTGATCCCGCCGCGAGTTCGAAAATTCCTAGTAGGGTGGTAGAGGACATGCCGATGCCATATGCATTTCTGGATTCGGTAGATGCGAAGATATATCAGAAGACTCGCTAGCTAGTCTCGTTGACAGTCGCCTAGCTCAACACACACGTAGAAGCTACGTAAGGTATAGTACCATTTTTCTGGTGTCGTGGTGGCTTAGGGGTGTTTGAACATCTCCTAAACTGTAGGACATATCACATCGGATATTTGGATACTAATTAGAAGTATTAAATATAGTCTAATTACAACTAATTGCACAGATGGAGTCTAATTCGCGAGACGAATCTATTATGTTTAATTAGTCCATGATTTGACAATATGGTGCTACAATAACTAGTTGCTAATGATGGATTAATTAGGCTTAATAGATTCGTCTCGCGAATTAGTATAGGGTTCTGCGGTTAGTTTTAGAATTAGCTCATGTTTAGTCCTCCTAATTAGCGTCCGAACATCCGATGTGATACTCCTAAAATTTATTACCTCGTATCGAGGCTTGAGTTCGGCACGATGATTTCCGGGGTGGAAGCACGATCAACAGACCATCTAGAGGGTTCCAAAGGTCTTTTCCTTCGTGGCTACGACATTTTGGGCCCCAGCGGCCGGCCCCGTGACGTGTGGTCCCCACTCCCCAATAGAACGACCTCGGCACGTCGGGAGCAGGCCACGTGCAGCAAGCTATACGTCCATCCAAATAGAGGCGCGTTCATACACTTGATCATCTCGTTTTTGACTGGAAAATTGAGCCCGATCACGCTCATACCGTGTGGTCACTCACCCGGTGAACAGAGAACGCTGCTGCTTGCCTGCTTCTACCCGTGGTTCGTGTATGCTTACGAGTTTTCTCATGATCACGTTTCATTATAATTTAATGAAGATTTTCTCGCTTCTCGCTTCTCACTTTCCACTCCTCGTAGTTGAAACCTCTAAAACAGCTTACCTCATAAACGAGAATCGGTAAAAATAATAAATTTTTTTGATGAGATTCTTGCTTATTTTTACCGATAATCTAATTATAAGCGGAAATAAATGGCTCCGAGAGGGGAGCAGCGGAACGGATGGGAGCCACGCAAGAACCAGTCAGCGCCGCCTCACCCAAAACAAAGCCGTGGCCGTCCGCCCGCGGCATCCAAAATTACCGTGTCTCTGTCGTGCGGGGGCCCGTCGCGACGCCCGTTTCCTGCCCGCTTCTGCATCTGGGACTCCGGATACACAGACACGCTTGCGGCGACTTGATCAAACAAACCCAGCCAACAGTAGAAGCAGCCGGGAGCCCGCGGCCGGGGCAAAGGGACGCGAGCGAAAAGTCGCCGGCCCTGATGAGGAGTGACGGCACCTCGTGCACTGCCCGCCCCCGCTCGGTCAAGACGCAGCCGCAGAATAGAAATAGTCCACTCCTCACCCACAGAAGTTCCGTTCATATCTGGGGCACCACCGCTTGGGGGAGGAGTATAAGAGCAGGGGGAGGAAGAGAGCAGCCGCTGGAGGTCATCAACCAACCATCGCCGGCCATACGCCATCCTACTTTTTCTTGACTTCATAGCGTCAGCTACTCCGCGAAGCCGGAGCGCTTTTTTATAGATAGACAGACAGAACCCCCATCCAGAAATTGCCGAGGAGACCTTGCGGCTGCGGGGAAGAGGAGTTGGAGAGGAAGAAGAACGCTAGCATCATGCTGGACCATCTCGTCGGACTGGTGAAGGTGCGCGTCGTGAGGGGGGTGAACCTCGCCATCCGCGACCTCCGATCCAGCGATCCCTACGTCGTCGTCCGCATCGGCAAGCAGGTTTGATCCTCCTCCCCCTCGCCGCCTTTCGCCTGCTTGCTTCCGTTTTTTCTAGAACACGAACAGTTGAAATTGCCTTGATTCCCTGATCGATTTTGTCTGACGACCAAGAGATCTGTCGAGTTTCGTTCCGATCAATTCCCCCCCGGTCCACAGTAGAGAGGACGAATGATATGCCAGCTGCTCAATTCCTTTTGTTTCCCCTGTTTAGAGTTCCCCTTTTTAGTTGACTGTCTCCTTTCACGGATGTGCGCGTGCTAACTGTGATGAACTTTTTAACATCTCACAGAAGTTGAAAACACGGGTGATAAAGAAGAGCACCAATCCGGAATGGAACGAAGAACTCACCCTCTCCATTGAGAACCCTGCAGATCCTGTCAGATTGGTATGCATCCCCTTTGTCTCAATTCTCTCCCTTTCTTTACTGAATATATCATGTGTCTTTTGCCCCCTACTCTTTCCAACTCTAGAAATGTTCAGGAGTCAGGACCATGATGACTCCATGAGTAACAAAAGGAATTAGTTCACTGTATTTGCAGTGTATAGAATCAGTTGTAAGAAGCATTGCTTAGCCATGCTTCGTACAATGCTAAAAAAAAAATCTCTCTACAGATATAGTAATTTCATATGCTAGCTCAGGGCTCAGCCTGCTGTCACTCCCTCGAGATGAGTAAATATTTGCCTTATATTTTTTTTATCACTGAATCTTGCTGAATAACTTCCATATTTATGGAAATTAACTTTGTCTATTCTTACATGTAACTGATCAATTGAATTGATGCACACTTGTGATTTGCCTATTCCAGCCAAATAAGTTTCAATTAAGCCATATTTAGGATGTTTTAAGCTTCTTAGGTTGAATGTATTAGTTTCCTGAGGCTTGCTATTGATTTCATATTTGAATCTAAAGGAAAAATACAAATTCTGAGGCAAACATGGATAGGGTAGCTGAGAGCCTGAGATACAAGCTTGAGCTAGAAAATAGGCATCCTTGCACTTTCATAGTTGAAGATGTCTTTTACGGTACTATTCGAAAAGGACTTATATATCCGACGGAACCTTAGTATAGGTAGTATGCATAAGTAATATATGTGGTATAAGGGTACGATGGAAAAGATGTGAAGTGGCATTATATATGTTGTGCTAATTACGCCGCTTCCTGCTACCACCCGCCGCCTCCGGCGCCGCCGCCGCCAAGGCAGACGGCGCCAGCAGCGCGCTCGGGAGCAGCACGGTGAGGCAGAGCTAGAGCGGGAGGAGGCGCTTCCTCCCGTGCCGGTGCCACCGCGTCTCCGTTACCCCGCGGCTGCTGTCACTTCCCGAACGAGGCTCTCGTGGTGCGCATCTGGATCTGCTTATGTATACTACAGCAAATCCATCAACTGCTGCAAGATCGCGACTTGAAATCCCTGAATATTATATGTTGTGCTAATTATAATTTTACCCATACCAAAAAAACAGCCTATACTCTGTACTACTACCTGATAGTTGAAACACTTAACAATTCCTCCAAGAAGATGGGCTATAACCAGCTATTATAGGACCACTACTACTATGATTTCGTTAACCAATTCTCTTGAAGCGAGAGATGAACTTATGTCCTCGGTTACCACGCATTGACAAGTGATTTTCCTTTCTAAATTTCCAGGAAGTGTTTGACAAGGACACTTTTGTGGACGATTCAATGGGTAATGCAGAGCTGGACATCCGCCCATTGGTCGACGTTGTGAAGATGAAACTCCAGGATGTTCCCGACAAAACCATTGTAAAGAAAGTGGTGCCCAACAGAGAGAACTGCCTAGCAGAGGAGAGCTCGATTTATGTATCCGAGGGGAAGGTGAAGCAGGACCTGGTTGTCAGGCTAAAGAACGTGGAGTGCGGGGAAATAGAGCTCCAGCTTCAGTGGGTCGACCTCCCTGGTTCAAAGGGTGTCTGACAGTATGAGGTTATGAGCCTATAAACTCAGCGCTGCCCTGCTGTCTTACAGGGTACCCAAGTAAAAGTAAGATTCAAAGTGAGGAATGTAACTAAGGATGATTATGGTACAGCAAGTGCTGTTTAGGATATTGATGTTTCTATGTGATTGTACATAAGTGGTTGTTTGGATCTCGTGTTTTATGAAAACCAGATTTCATAAGACCCTTTTTAGCCGGACAAAACATTTAAACCAATGTTTGGATACTCCAACTAACTTGGGTTTATCTAAAACAAGCTACCCGGAAACCAGAAAAGTGAGTTTTAGGGAAAAACTTAGTTTCAGTGGCTTTTCATAAAACCAGAGTTGGACACATTTGTCTCTCGACAAGTTGCGCTAGACCACGGCTCCATGTCTTAACGAACATAACAACTATGAGATGGACCTGAGTTTATAGTGCTGGCATGCCAAAGCATGCAACACCATTCCTTGCATAGGAATGCACCGTGTCAAGTTGACACTGACATATCTTTTCCCGTCGTCTGTTCATGAAGGCGAGGTGTGCATCTCCATCACAAGTTCACTGAAATTCCAGATTTTTTTTATTGACTTCTTCTTAATTAGCGTTTCCAAGATTTTTATACAAGCTCTGAAATTTTTATTGCTCCACCGTAAAATAGTTTCTATATGATTAAGATTAGGATTTTGATGTTTCATTTACTCAATTACCACATATAACTCTGAAATTTTTGTTGTTCCACCATAAGCATCTTTTGGCTAATGAGTTTGGTTATAAGTTTAAACCCTCTAGATGAGTTCTAACTTTTCAAACTTTGGTCATAACCTTGTTTAAGCTTTGATCCCTAGCCTCCACGTGTTCAGTTCGACTATTCCTCACATCTGATTTGAAACATATTTGTCTTTGAATTAATGATAACACTTGATTGACCGAATTACATGTCACGATATTCTGGAACATTAATCTATATCTATACCTAATATTAAAGGGCCAAACGTTTCTTTCAACCAACTTAATTGACCTAATTACATGTCACGATATTCTGGAACATTAATCTATATCTATACCTAATATTAAAGGGCCAAACGTTTTCACTTACTTTTTTAATAATCAACCTTCAATCCAAAAATTCTTGGCACTCCCTATCCACGCCTCCGACCCACCCATCCATGCTCAGCGGCAAGCACGACTCATCGTCCACCCCACACTCCCTCTCAGTTTGTCTCCAACTGCAGCTCTGGACCCGACATGCGGCCGCCGGTGCCACGGCGCCGGCGGCATGACGTTGGTCCCTCCCACCCTTCATGTCCAGCTAGTATCAAGATGCACCCCGCCTTCTAGAGCTCGCTGCCGACAATCATCGCCACTAGACTGTTGGTCCTAGCCGTGGTCACCACTTGCCTTGCCACCACAGGCGGGCCGCTTGAGCTCGTCGCTCTCCTGCAGCTCCTCTCGCAGCCACTCGAACGCTGCACCGCGGCCCTAATAGAGAACGAGAACGTGCCCGGCCATGCCGCCATGATGCCCTCGGTGAACACCTGCATGGAGAGGAGGAACGCATGTGGGACCGTGACAGCAATGCTAATCGTGTCCCCAGCTCGAAGTCTCTCGAGCATGTAGAGCGTCGGGATGACGAAGCCTACCACAGTGTGCATCGGAAGCCGGAGCCGCCCGTTGAGGCTTAGGAAGATGGGCGTGACCAGGTTGGGCTTGCTCGGACGCGAGAAGGTGATCTGGCAAGGGCGAGGAGGTAGGGGAGAAGGAGTATTGTGATGGGTATCTCTAAGAGCAGGACCATGGTGGAGAAGGCCAACATGGTGGCTGCGCCGAGCGTGTTTACGTGCTTTGTGGACAAGATGGAGAAGGTGTAGTAGTAGTGGAATGAGCATGCTATCGGGGGTGGGGGCATGGATGGCAGGGTGACGCCGCTCCCGCCATCTGGGCAATGCCCTGGCATGCGAGTGAGCGAGCAAACGCATGCATCAATTTGGCTGGATGTTGGAAGCAGTAGTGAGCGAAAGAGATGTTTGATCCTTGCAAAAGCGGCAATGCCCTTGCATGTGAGTGAGCGAGCGAACCCACGCATCGATTTGTCTGGATGCTCGAAGTGGTAGTGAGCGACATAGATGTTTGATCCTTGCGAAAGCGGCAAAGTTAGAACAAGGCAGCCTAGTGCGGGAGGACATGGCAAGCCATGGTTCTCTGGCAAGCACCATGTGGTCTGGGACTTGAGTTGGATTACTTTAGTAGCTTTGGAGAATAGTGCAGCAGAGAGCTAGGGAGTCCTTTGGATTTGGTTACACTTGTTGTTGAGTTGTGAGCTACTTAGGCTCAAGCGCTCAGCTCCCCAGCACCGCATTAACATGAATAATGGATGGGGACTACGTGTTGGAGAGCAAGTGTAGGCCATCAACCCCAAAGCTTTTAAGAAGGTGCACACTCAATTTCGCAAAGGATGATTCATTCTATATGAATTTTTTTCCTAGCGCATTGACTTGAGAACAGGTAGAACCCGTAACAACACACTAGCATTTCTGCTAGCATATATTAATATATTGTTAGGGTAGAAAACCGTCGCCGGAGTGGGGCCAACAAGTTTCCAAATGAAGATGACAAGAAAGACAAAGAATTGAGAAATTGACTTTGGGAGAGTTTAAGAAATCTCCCTCTCTGTCCGAACGTGTCCATTTCCATTCATGACGACCCATTTCATAGGACCATAATTTTTGCACTTTACAATGCATCACCCTCCTTTTTCACTTTATGCGAAGCATATTCGAGGGCATTATAGTAACATTACGCTGCTTTAGCCACACTCTTTACAACTCATCACTTTACGGCTAAGCACATGCCAGCTCATAGCCTTGAAGCGGCCCAGCCACTTCGCTCTTTCCTTGGATGCATCGCCTTTGCCTAGCCCGACGACGTGGCCTTTTGACTCCACGGCCCACGCCCAGTCCAAGCGCTCTTCGGCTACCCTGCTCGTGAAGTCGCTTTGCAAAGTCTCCACTCCGCTCCTGCTTGTTCCAACTAGCGAAGTCGCCACTTCGATTCAGCTGGCTCCGCCTCGCAAAGTTGCCACTTCGCTCCCGCCGTCCATTCCTGAAAAACCATACTTACACTGTTCGTGATAACCCGATGACTTCTAGAAAAAGAGAAATTAAAACTATAAAGAAAATGGGGGGGGGGGGGTTGCCAACCGAAGTCCTTTTCCCCAATAGTAGCCCCTCGCTAGCGAGGTTCATCTCTGACAAGCCGAACTAGTGACCTGAATTTGACTCAGAATTGGGGACCCAAGGACTTCCCGAAGCACCTCCCCTCTTCGGCTCGTTTGAGTGTGGGCATATAATGATAACATTTTTCTTAATCGACATCCCATCTAAAAGACATCTCCTCATTTTCACAACTTAGCTGATGCTCTTTCGGGTATTGCGCCTCCTAGGCGCCTATAATACCCTTGGACCTCTTCTAGGGTTTCTCCTAATCTTGCCTTTCACTGGTATTTCCGCCGCCGCCGCCTCTCCTCTTCGCGTGCTCCCGGTAAATGTCTTATACTCATATCTTCACTTTTACTTCACGATTTTATTTTGTGTTTACTTCGCAATGAACCCAACTTGGCATTTTCATTTCAGAATTCATTTTGTACATTTGGTTTGATATCATGGCTCCTCCTAAAAGTCCTTTTAAATTCCCACCTACTACCGTCTTCGGGCGCAGCCGTGTTACTCCCAAAATGATCACCGACTTTGTTTATTCTAGGATTATTGAAGATGGTCATGGGCGAGCACCTGGTTCTAAGACTACTCCACTGCCTCAAGACAACAATGTTGTTGTCTTCTGATATCTGTTCACGGTTGGACTTCACTTCCCCTTGGACCAAGTTGTCGTCGATATCTTGGTCAAGTATGGAATGTTCCTTCATGAGCTCACCCCGAATGGCGTACTTCGCCTTAGCGTTTATATGTGGGTGTGCAAGAGTATGGGTGTTACCCCTTCTGTGGAAAAATTTTCTTCGCGCTCATGTGATCCATCATCAGCCGAAATATGCAGAGAGATCGGAGAAAATGGTGCCCTAATAATGGAGGAAGCCTAGTATGGTTGCCTCAACTTTCGGTATAAAACTGAAGGTTCTACACCTGTTGCTGCTTATAAGAACAGATGGGAAGTCGATTGGAACTCCTTTTGGTTTTATCACACTATCGAAGTGGATGAAGCAACGAGTACCCATCCTCTTGTTTGCAAGCAATTCAGGGACATACCCAAGGATATGACTTGCAAAACCGAAGACAAAGACTCTAGACGTCTCTTCATGGTTGCATTTCGTGAGCTTGCCAAGTCTTATAGTACTCACGACCTTGCTAAAGAGTACTGCGTGGTTAAAGTTTTCCTTGTTAGACCTGGATGGGCCATTGTTTCTTGGAGAGAGAGACTTTGCTCGCAATTTTAAACTTAAGAAAGATGGTGATTCACTTTGCTCAAATTGCTGGTGATGCCCTGATCAATTTGCATTTTGTTGTTTTCTATTTTGTTTACTGGTTTCTCCTTTTTGCAGACATTGATGTTTGAGAAGTTGAGGAAAAGGCGAATGTTATCCTTGGCCCTGAGAGTGTCAAAGAGTTCAATGAGCTTGAAAAAAGATTGGTCAGTTCACGAAGTAATTGCGTGTTTGAATTTTATGGTGGCACGTGCGAAGCCACTCTACTTCGAAAAGAACAGGCTCTCAAACGCGCTCTCAAGAATGGCACCACCTCCTCTGCTGAAGTTGCTGCTATTCCAGCCCCTCGCCACAAAAGGCAGAGTAAGCGAAAGAAATCTCCAGTTCCTCATGCTCTAAAGCGTTCTCACTTTGAGCCTGTTGCTTCGGCAGAAGTTGTTGAGTCCAGTCCAGAACAGAGTGAGAATCAAGGTGCTGGTTCTGGCCCCGGGGAGGGCGAAAGGAACTTTTTAGATGATGCATTGAATGTTAGTCCCAGTCACGAGATGATGTTGAGATCACTTCGCCCACAGCCCAACATGGTACCGAAGACCAAGTTTCTCCTCCACTTGCTCTTGCTGAAGCTGCTGCTGGCACCGCCAGCAAGCCATTTGAAATCCAATATAGTGATGATGAGCCTGAAAGCGACGAAGAGCCCCTACTTCGTCAAGCTCATAACCGCAGTCCTCCAACTGTGCCGAGCATGGTTGTTCCCGAAGTGCCGTCTGGTTAAATGGTTGTTGCCTCTCGTGAGGAGGAGATTTCTGCTAAACAAGCCACCGCAACTGGTATTGAAATTTCAAGAGGCGTTTGTTGCTTGCCATGTTGCCCAGCGTCGTGTCCGCGAAGATCTACGGAAAGGTGATCTATCTCGAAAATCTTTGGAGAGTGCTTTGACTAAGGAAATTGAAATTGTTAAAAACTTCAACTTGAAAAGGAGAATTTGACTGCCGCTCTAGACATTGAAAAGAACAAGTCTACTTTGCTTGAGGCTGAGAAAAATTCCCTTTCCGAGAGAAACGAAGAGCTTGAGGTCGAACTTGAGAGACTTCGCGCCCTTGCACAAGCCACTGAGAATGAAAAATCTCGTTCTGACCAGCTTCAACTCTCTCTCGATGTGAAGTGCAAAGAAGTTGAACAACTAGCATTTTTGCGGTCTGAGTTTGAGAAACTAAAGAAAGATCATCAAGAATATACTGATACTATTGATGAATGTTTTCATTATATTCACGATGAACTGAAGAAGTTGCTTAATGACTTCGGCTCACCTCCTCCTCCGCTCAACTTTGCGGATTGCATTATTGGTGATATCTACCATACATACATCTATGGGCCTACTAGAAAGGTTTGGACAGTCCTAGATACAGGGCTGAACACCGAGACGTGTCAGACATGGAAACTACAGTGCAGGACAACGTGGTCTACATGGCAAGATTGGAACTAGCCGAGGATTAGGAAAACTACTTGTAGCAATTAGAATAGGACTCATCTAGTCAAATCCGACTAGTATTCTTGTAAACAATCGATATGTAACTCTGCCCCCGACAATATAAGGTGAGGCAGGGATCCCGTCCAAAGCAATTCAATCCAACCAACACACATGACGTAGGGTATTACGCGATCTAGCGGCCCGAACCTATCTAAATCGTGTGTTCGAGTTCACCTTTGAGTTCCTGATCTCGGTGAGCCCCACGTACTAAACACTACCTTGGGCACCCCATCGGTACGTTGCCGGGTCTAAACACCGACAGCTGGTGCCAGGTAGGGGATCTTGCTGAGAATCCACTAGCGAACTCGATGGCCCAAGTCATCATCAAGCCAATCGTCATGTTCAAAGTGGGCGGGACATTCATCTTTGGCTCCTAGGTTTGCATCGCAGATAATGTTGGAAACTTCCACCGCCACATTACACCAGCCCCAGAGAAGAAGCAGCATTCCATGAAGCTCCAGCGTCAAGCTCTTGAGGATCTTGTCGAGAAATTTGGTGAATTTTCAATTTCTGACTTGATCAAAGGCTAGGGGGACAAGTCTGAGTACAACTCGACTTCTGTCATTAGTCGAACTGGTTTTCACGAGCTGGCGCTTAATCCATCGTGCAAGTCGGACTACGACACAAATCGATTCCCGTTCAAACTCCAAAACATGGGTGCTATTTACCAAGCTACCCTATCCAGATCATAATCTGACACGGATATGATCGAGGACCGCAACTACTACTCGGTCCCGGACGAGGAGACCCCTTTATCAGGTCACAAGCAGCTAATCACATCGGCTCCACAAGGAAGATTCGTCTATTGGCCCAACATGAAACCACCCACTCTAGCCATGAACGATGACTCATGTCTCATCGCCTACCTTGACACTCTCCCGTACCAGGAGGGAGCTCCACTTTCACCCATCTACAAGGAAGAGGGCACCACGGAGGTCATCACGTCAAGTTCAGAAAGATATTTTCCAGAATGAGAACTCTTCACGCTTATTACTGCACAAGAAGGCGAAGAGGAAGAGCAACCAGATAAAAATCCATGGCATGAACGTCACCCGGATGATGTCTCGCTGGATGAGCTCACCGCCAACGTTGTCGGAGAAGAAACTGAAGCTCAAAGAACTTGATAGAGAGCAAGAAATGCCGCAAGAGCAGAGCACCACCGCCACCTTGCAGCGAACTTGCCAATCATGAACCTGGACCACGCATTTGAAGCAGTTCAATTGCGTCAGCATCATACTCCTCTTGCCACCATCGTGTCCATTGTTCTTATTACCTGCGCAATGTCGCAGGGCAAGTACACCAGACAACTAGCTGAACTAGTGGAGCGCGTGTACGAACAACTCGATCAGCAAAATCCAATACATTCAGTTCCACGCACCCCATCCCAGCATGGTAGTAGCCATATGCGCACTCCGTCCAGACCAAGTGAAATTGGAGGCGCCAAACCAAGCCAAGCTGGAGCAGAGGGTAGTTGGGAAGGACAGTACAGGATCTCCATCACAAGATCAATGCTGGCCACGACGCCCATACCATCATTGACAAACGTCGCCGTGAGCGCGGGCAAGAAGTCGAGTACCCAGGAGAGGATTCCGACAAGTTCCCCGCCTTCTCAAGACGAGTAAGGAGGACAAAACCAAGTGCATTGAATACATGTGCGCCAGGACCAAGTTACACACACATGTACGACATAAGTGAATAACAAAGACAGTGCCATAACGAAATAAAAAGAATATTAACCATTATCACATGATCGAAAGTCTCAAATAAACCACAAAATGTAATTATTACGCAGCGGAACTCCAAAAGTAGCGACGACTCCATAGGCAGTTGACTGAAGAAGCGTACACCTAAACTCGTCGAAGTCTTGCAGACACTCCTCCAGATTCACTTGGTCTGAACAACGGTCTTGCAAGGGTGAGTACACTTATGGTTTGTACTCAATAAGTCATGGGAAAAAGTGTAGTGTAACGCTAACCAAGGTATGGCTAAGGTTTAATCAGCATCAGCTTTTAAATAGTTGGTCAAATTTTATTAGCATTTAACTAAGTGTAAGTTCATACCACCCACAATTAAGCAGAAACATAAATAAGGTATAACAACATAACCATAAATAAATGATAGTAATTTAAGTCCATCTTTCGATAATCTTATCATATGAGGGTCCAGGCCGCTCTTAACCGTGAGCACGGATGATCGATCAGTTTTACACTCTGCAGAGGTCGCACATCTTTACCCACAAGTCGCGTAAAGTTCAAAAGAACTTTGGACCCATACATGCGGTGTTTGCAAGGCACCATACCACACTTCCGAGGTGTGATTGCATAGGGATACTACGAGGCCTTTACAAAGATTCTCTTGTCAGTTGTAACATGCTAAGGTTTTGGTGTTTGGTGCGTATAAACCTCCCTAGTGGGTACAGTGTCTTAGCTAAGGCCACTTCCCAAGAGGACCGGGGGGTTATACCTCAACTCAGTGCCCCCTCTTGCCTCTTTTGAGTAAGATTACCTTAGAGTAAGATTTCTAATTAATTAGCCAAGACTAGAGCCATGATAGTTCTTGTGGTTGTACTGTTTTCCTGGGTGGTCGCTCCATGTTCCAAATAAGAATTGTGATCTTGTATTAGTGAAAGGTATAGCATAAATAAAACAAGTTTAATCTTTGAGTTTCATTAGGAGCACCATAACCCAAGTATAGCAGCTAAGCATAGCTACCCACAGAAAGATAAACCCAGGTTGATAAGGAATGATCATATTAAAACTAGGCAAACCTTAATAGGACCCATCAAATTAAATGCAAGCATATGCAATAGTGATTAAATAAAGTTATTGGGACAAAAGCACAAGGACACACTTGCCTTCCTATAAGTAGTGTTGCTGCTTAGAATGCCTTCAACTTCTTACTCTTGAATGTCCTCGAAGTACGTTTGTTCTACTCGCATCAATCATCCAAGCATCCAGAGCACGCACATACAAGAAAACAAAAGAATTAAATTAAAATCAGTACACCAATCATCATAAACAGCACCGAAAAGTGGTACAAAACTACTCTACACATTGATACGAATGTGTGAGTGAAAGAATTAGTTAAAACGCAAAAGATATGGCTCAACGAAGCTCTAGGGACTTGCTGGCGAGGATTAGAAACTTCCAGGGGTATAACTGCAAAAACTGAGGGCTTAAACGCATTAAAACCTAAAGAGTGGACTGGATCTAAGGATTTCATACATTCTCGGAGGCTAAAACGTAAACCTGCCTTACCTTCTTCAGCCTTCGTATGCATCCCGGCCGAATTCCCATCGGCCGGCGCCCAGCTCACCGGTGGCGGCACGCGGGTGGCTGCGGTGCAGGATGGCTGCGGCGGGTGGCTGGCATGGCCTTGGGCGCGGCGCGGGAGGCGGTGGAACGCGGGGCGATGGGCGGTGGCACGCGGGGCAATGGCCGGGCCTGGGCGGCTTTTGGCGGCGGCGGTCGGCGACGGTGGGGTAGAGCAGAGCATCAAGGGTGCAGGAGCTCGGGTGCTTGCCCTTTATAGGACTGGGTGGAGCCCTAGGTGGCGCGCAAGCCGAGGGACAGGCTGACAGCGGTCATGGCCGGGCTCGGCCTGGGAGCTGTGGCAACGGCCCCCAATGGGCCTTCGCGGGTCGAGCCCACGGGCTCAGCCCAAACTGATAGGATAGGTTTCCCTTTTTTCATAATTTATTTCCCATCTAAATAAAAATTCAAAAAATCTAGATAATTTATTTAAATCACGAAAAAATACTTTGAAAATCCCAAAAATTCTAGGAAAATTCCTAGAGATAGATTGGGACATGATCAATCCAAATAAAACATTTGGAGCTCGTGAAAAGGGTTCTAGAACCTTCCAAAAATTTGATTTAGGTATATGAAAAGGAGAATAAATTCCAGAAAAAGCTGGAAAAATTCTCTGAAGGGTCTGGACATCGTCTGAACGCATTTTAAAACCTTTTGCACTCAAGGAACACCAAGATGTATTGGCATGAATGCAACACACAGAACAACCTTATTACATTCCGAAAAACAAACAACTATATTTTCCCATCCTAAATTTCTTGTAAAGAAAAATAAAGGTTGGGAAAAAATTTAAAATTATAAGAAAATCATTATTTATTATTCCTTTTAATCACATCATGAAATTATAAATTTCAGTGTGTGACAGCGTGACACCCTAAATTGCTTCCAGAACGGTTTCTATGACCGCTGGATGTTCCAGGATTTTGGCAGGAGACGCCCCGAGGATATCAAATCTCTTAAGATCATGATACAGGCGTGGGTAGATGAAGAAGACAAGGAGATCGAGAGGTTTGAATCTAATCGCAACAAGGGCCAGAACAACAATAATCAGAATAATGGCCAGCATAATGACAAGAACCGCAACGATCGTCCCAACAATGACAACCGAAATAACCACTCGGGAGGTTAGAATTGCAAGATAAAGCCAGACAATACTGTCGCGACAATATCACAGTCATCCAAGAAAGGCGGCAGGAATCAAGATAGGACTCCGTTCAGCGAGCTCCTAAAGAAGCAGTGCCCATGGCACTCATACCATAAACACTCTGCGATGAACTGTTACAGTCTATGTAGAGTCATGAAAGACCTGCCAAAACCTTTTGGAACTAAATACAAGGGCATGGCCAAGGAAGACGAAGATGATGATGACAACGGCAAATTTCAGAACCCTGCCAACACCATCAATGTCATCTTTGGCGACACACCTAGTACTGCTAGTAGGCGGTCCCAGAAGCTCTCCCTTTGAGAGATCAAGTCCATCAAACCAGCAACACCTACGTTACTCAAATGGTCCGAGGTGCCAATCACCTTCTCCAGGAAGGACCAATGGACTAGTTTCTCAGACCTAGGATGATATCCTCTCGTCCTGGACCCAGTAGTCGCTGGCTCTAGATTCACCAAAGTACTCATTGATGGCAGTTGCGGCCTCAGTGTACTCTTCACCAAGACACTAACGAAGATGAGCCTCGACATTACTAACATGCTCACCCCAACGAACTCTCCATTCTACGGGATCATCCCTGGCAACACGGCTGTACCCCTTAGACAGGTGGTTTTGCTAGTTACCTTCAGGACAAAAGAACACTACCAGACAGAGTACATCCGGTTCGAGGTGGCAGACTTCGAAACATCGTATCGCTCTATCCTCGTAAGACCTGCATTGGCCAAATTCATGGCCATCCTGCATTACGTGTACCTAGTACTCAAGATGCCAGGACCCAAGGGAGTACTCTCTCTGCGCAGAGACTTGAAAAGATCATACGACTGCGACAAGCTGTAGAGCTAGCAACAACTACTCAGGTGCTATATTCGATGATGCAAGTCTTCGCCGCTTCAAAGAAATTGTCCCCGTTAGAACTCGAGATCCCAAAGAAGAAGTCGGGGGCAACCAAGGTCAAGTCGGCAAGTGAAGATGACATCAAAGCCATTGACCTTGAGACTAGTGATAGCTCCAAGATAGCCCTGATTGGCTCAGGGCTGGATCCTAAATAGGAAAGCGTGCTCATCAGCTTCTTCCGGACCAACCGTGACATCTTCGCGTGGAAGCCATCAGATATGCTTGGGGTGCCTAGGGAGTTGATCGAGCACTCACTAAATGTGGATCAAAACGCTACACCAAAAAGACAACGACTACGCCATTTCACCCAAGATAGAAGGGAAGCCATCAAGAAAGAGCTGGTCAAACTACTCACAGCGGGCTTCATAGAAGAAGTCTATTATCCAATGTGACTAGCCAATCCCGTCCTGGTGCAAAAGAAAAACAACAACGAGTGGAGGATGTGTGTCGACTATATGGACCTCAACAAGCACTGTCCAGAGGATCCCTTCGGGCTCCCTAGGATTGATCAAGTCATGAACTCGATAGCTGGATGCGCCCTACTCCGATTGCTACTCGGGGTATCACCAGATAGCTCTCAAGGAAGAAGACCAAATCAAGACTGCGTTCGTCATCCCATACAGAGCTTTTTGCTACACTACAATGTCCTTCGGGTTGAAAAATGCAGGCGCTAATTATCAACGAGCAATCCAAGAGTGCTTCAAGAAATAGCTACACCGCAATGTAGAGGCGTACATGGATGACATGGTCATAAAGACCAGAAATCCCGACGACTTGATTGTAGATGTAGAAGAAACCTTCGCAAGCTTGCGAGAATTGCGGTGGAAGCTAAATCCAACCAAGTGCATTTTCGGCGTACCCTCCAGAAAACTACTCGGGTTCATGATCAGTCATTGAGGAATCGAAGCCAACCCTGAGAAGATCTCCGCCATCACCGACATGCATGCCCCATTGTTCATCTAGGACGTCCAGAAGCTGATTGGATGCATGACGACCCTCAATAGACTCATCTCAAGGCTTGGAGAATGAGGACTATCCTTCAAACTACTCAAGCAGAAAGATAAATTCCAGTGGACCGAGGAGGCAGACCAAGCCTTGCAACAGTTGAAGGACTTCTAATTGAAGCCACCGGTGCTCATGGTGCCAAATCACAACGAAGACTTGTTGCTCTACATCATCGCGACTACCAATGTCATTAGCACGGCGATCATGGTTGAAAGACCAGAACCAGGCCATGTATACAAAGTATAGAGGCTTGTCTACTTCGTCAGCGAGGTGTTGTCAGATTCTAAAGCCAGGTACCCGCTAGTTCAGAAATTGCTATGTGCAATACTACTTACCTCGCAGACTTCCCCTTAGGAGAAATTCTCCACAATCGGGATGCAACAGGAAGAATATCCAAGTGGGTGGTAGAACTCGGAGCATTGTCCTTAGAATTCAAGTCGAGGATTGCCATCAAATCCCAGGCACTAGTCAATTTCATGGCAAAATGGTGGGAAAATCAAGTACCAACGCCAGCTGAGTGCCTTGAGCATTGGGTTATGTACTTTGATGGATCACTCAAGCTCAAGGGCGTCGGCGCAGGAGTACTTTGAATCTCTCCCAAAGGCGAACAACTCAAATATATCTTGTAAATCTTTTGGGAGGTATCCAACAATGAAGCTGAATACGAGGCACTTCTGCACGAGCTTTGCCTGGCAGTTTTGCTAGGAATCAAGCGATTGATGGTCTACGATGACTCACTGGTGGTAATCAATCAAATCAACGATGAGTGGGATCGCCACAAGGATAATATGGATGCGTAATGCTTGGAACTACGCAAGTTAGAGAACAAGTTTTCTGGTCTGGAGTTTCACCACGTAGCTCGCGACAACAACGTAGCCGTGGATGTCTTATCAAAGCTTGGATCTACTCGTGCTCCAGTTCTAGCTGGAGTCTTCATCCATGAGCTGCACAAGCCATCCATAACGGAGCCGGCGCCATCAACAACTACTGATCGAGGTCACGATGCACCAGACCGAGAGGTTATGATGATTGATGTAGACTGGAGAACCCCCTTCATCGAAAACATTAAAGAGCATAAGTTACCTCCAGATAAAACAGAAGGAGAACAAGTCCTACGACGCAGCAAGAACTATGTTCTTTTCGGAGACAAGATCTATAGAAGAGGCGCATCATCAGGAGTACTCATGAAGTGCGTCTCATGGTAAGACATCAAGGACATATTGGAGGAAATTCACAAAGGCATCTGCGGAAATCACGCATCCTCACGAACGATCATGAGAAAAGCTTTCAAAGTAGGGTCCTATTGGCCTACAGCTCTCGCTGACGCTGAAGAACTAGTCCACCGATGCCAAGGATGTCAATTCTTTGCTAAGCAACAACACGTCCCTGCCTACATCGCGTGCTGGGGGCTAGACATGATTGGCCCACTGCATATGGTGCTTGGAGGGTTCAACCGAGTACTGTTGGCAATTGGCAAGTTTACCAAGTGGATTGAGGTCAAGCCAGTAACTTGCCCCAAGGCAGACAGAGTACTTGACTTCCTCGACGAAATTGTCCATCGCTATGGCTTACCCAATCGTGTTATAACAGACCTGGGCTCCAATTTCAACAACCATGAGTTCTGGAAATATTGCAAGACTAGTGGGATTGATGTCTGGTACATCTCCGTCACTCATCCACGGACCAACGGCCAAGTTGAGCACGCCAACAGGATGGTACTTGAAGCTCTCAAGAAAAGACTACATGATATTGGAAACACCAAAGGGGACAAGTGGCTCAAAGAACTACCCAATGTCCTCTGGGGGCTTCGCACCCATCCATGCAAGTCTACAGGGCAATCGCCCTACTTCCTAGTCTATGGATCAGAAGCCGTCCTCCCTGCCGACGTCATGTGAAAATATCTAGTAGTCGAGCAGTATGAGGAGGGCGCAGAAGAAGAAACAAGGCGTCTAGACCTAGACAGCCTCGAAGAAGCTCGCTGTGCAGCACACGTCCAGTCTGCAAGGTACCTTAAAGGAATCTGACGTTATCATGATCGCAACGTCAAAGAATGTTCGTTCAATACAGGCGATATGGTGCTCAAGCGTATCCAAGACATTAAGGGGCATCACAAGATAAACTCGCTATGGGAGGGACCGTTCATCGTCTCCAAGGTCACAGGACCTGGGTCGTATAGGCTCCAACACCTCTTTGGTGAAGACGTCGATAACTCATGGAACATCGAGCAACTTTGTCAACTTTATCCTTAAGTTTACATATTCATGTAAATTGGCCATTGGCCTCAGTTGTATAATTACAATTTAATAAAGCAGATTTACTTTTTATTGCAATACAACTACATATTTCTGCTTAATTACGACTTGCAAAGGCAAGTTCACAGAGCTATTCAGCTCCCCGGGTACTATCGCCCAACTCGTAGCTTGTAATAACAAGCCTGTACAAAGCTATTTAGCTTCCAGAGGCAAAATCGCTTACATGCAGCTTGTAATAACAAGTCCGCAAAAGTACTTTTTGAGTTATTCAACTCATCGGACAAAATTGTCCAAAAGCGGCTTGCAAAGACAAGTCTACAGTTAAATTCATGAATTAATCAACTCCTTGGACAAGTCTGTCCATCGACGGCTTTCAGAAAAGAAGTTGTCAGCAATTCGGGAGTTATTTAAACTGCCCGAGTTCCTACCTAGATAAGTTTGTCTAGTCGTAGCTTGTAATAACAAGTTTGTAGTTCCAGGTTTTCGAGAGCACAATATCAAAACAACGCAAAGAGGTTGCAAAGTAAGATCTAGTCGAAGAAATCTTTAAGAGTCTACTTGTCTAAAGAAGTATGACTACCCAGATGCCCTGAGTACTCATACTCCGCAGAAAGGAGTCGCATCCTAAAGTACTCTATACTGTGTATCTGAAGAGGCTCATAAAATTAGCCTTATGAGCAGACACTTACATCTACTGTAGGAGCAATTATCAGGGTAGTTCATAAGATGCACTAAACTCAACAAGTTGAAAGCAATAAAAATTCCAACAAGACTTAGAAATATTTACATTTCATTCATATCATGTTTATACTACAAAGAACTGATGTTCACTTTTACAGAGACTACTAAAGGTCTAAGTGACTAGCCACTTGATGAGGACACCACGAGTACATCTACACCAGCAGCACCTCAGGCGCCTCCAGTTGCTCCTCCACCTCAGGCGCCTACAGTTGCTCATCCAGTTGGGCCAATCACTCGAGCCCGTGCGAGAGAATTAAACTTCATCATGCTGTTAAGGAACGAAGGCCCATCGGAATAAGAAGATGGCCCAACAGGGTAGCCCAGGTGGGGCGCCTAGGGTTGGGCGCCGTGACCCCTTCGGACTCCAGGGGCTGCGCCCCCTTTATTTAGTCCGAGTCCTTTTTGTTTACGACTTGAGTTTTGTTTTACATCTAGCTTTAGCTACTCTTGAACACGCGCAAATACGCGCTGTCCTTGTTGATTCAGAACTCCACCTTCGAGTGATATTTAGATTGCTCGCCTCTTTTTCTTGTTCGTTCTTCGATTGCGGACAGGAATCGATCTTCGTGATCAGGCTGATCTCGCACCGGCGAGGTTGGTAACCATCGGGAGTTGGTTCAGCGATTGCATTGGCGCGTCGGGTTCGCTTGTCGTAGTCGGATCGTGAGGGTCTACTTCCACCAAGTCGAATTTATCTCCACTCACCGAAAGATCGGGCACTCCGACTCTATCACCACTTCCTTGGCGATAGGGCCCATCTCTTGCAGGTACTGATGGAATTGCTCATCAGAGCAGTACTCTACTATCCCTTCCGCAACAGGAGCTAGGTCCGCCTGTGGATAAAAGGACTTCACAAAGGCTAGCAGCTACTTCGAGACCGACTCCACTATCTTCTGGATGTAGCCGATGAACCTCGCTGGCACCTTCTTTAGTATCTCAAATAGAGGGCGGGGCTCCACACCTTCAAATGGGGGCTCCACCATGTCCACAATGGGCTAAGATGCTTCGGTTAGCTCCTTCAGAGCAAGCTTCATAGCCTCCAGCTCAGCCTCACACTCCTCGAGGGTCTTCATGGTGTTGACCAAGTCGACCTCCCCATCCGCGCGCATCTTCTTCTCCTTTTCCAGGTGATGTTCCAAGTTCTCGTACAACGTAGATAACTTGTCATGCTGGTCCATCACCCAGTAGTAGGAGTTCTGCTAGTTGACATCTTGGCCTTGGAGATTTTCCTTTGTTCTTTCGAGCATTGCAGGAATAACACAAAAAAGAATTTAGTATCACCAAAGTGGAATCAGTGCTCAAAGACCAAAGGGAGAAGACCAATTACCACTCAGTTGCGCTTCTAGAGGCGGTCCTTCTCCTCCTCGAACTGCTGGACGATGTTTCGTTACTCGGTGGCTTGACTGTTGTACTTCAGCAGCAGCCGAGAGGAGTACTCCCGCTCCTTGGCAAGCTCCTGGGCGAGTGCCTCAGCACGGATTATTGTGTCTCCGTAGCCCTGGAGCATCTGAGACTTCTGGCGGGAGCGCTTGATTACATCGTGCAAAATAGAGCAAGTATTCGTGTCAAGATACAGATACCAATTTCAAAGTTAAGGAAACAATGAAATCAAAAGCTTACCACTGCATATTTTCCTACACGGCGGTACATCTCTATCATCCCTACCTCCAGCTCTACGTTGAGTAGCGGGTCATTGATTAACTGAATATATTTGAGATTAACTCCTTCAGCTAGCAATGGCTCCCTGTCCGCTTCAACTTCAGCTGCACCGAGTGGAACCAAGGCACTTTTGGTCAATGGGCCTGGCTCGGAAGGTGGGATGGCTGCCACAATTTCAAGCCCCTCCATGGCTTCGGCCTCTACCTCCGGCTCGAGGGCTACGAGAGTAGCCACAACGCCAAAGGTAGTCACCACCGCGTCTTCAATCTCTACCTCCGACTCGGTGGCTACTCTTAGAGGTAGTCGCCACTGTGGCTTCGAGCACTGGTTGCTTGAGGGCTGGCACTACAACAATCAGTTAATGAAGAAATTACGTCCTGCATTGATGCAGCTACAAGTGATACGACAGCTGGATTTGTTGCCAGCGTAGGTTGTTCCTCCAGCAGCAGGCTTGTTTGAGCTGGGACGATGTCCTGGATCGAGTGGCTAGTGCCATTGGTCACGGGCTTTGGGCTTGGACCTCCATGCTCCACGCTAGAGGATTTCCTACAAAAGACAAGTAGTTAGAAGACATACTACAAGTCAATAACAAGCTACAATCAGTACTCGAATGGCGTACCAATACTTACTTTGAGGATATCCTTAGCTTCAGAGAGGGCTACCCTGACAAGTGCATTGGCCTGATGGTCGGAGATGGCTTCTTTAGCGCGGTTTGTTGGGTTGCAATGCGATCCTCACCAGCCCTCGTTGCCGTCTCTGTCTCTCGAGCAGTCTGGGCGTTGGCAGGGTTCGCCCTAGCAACGAGGGGCTATGGGTTGTCTTCAATCTTGATGACCTCCTCGATTACTAGCAACTGCTACGGTACGACTTTAGTAGTCGTCCTCTTCACCTCGGTCACCTCCCTGACTACTTGCACACCACCAATGCCATATTGAGTAGACATGATGGTAAGGAATTCACTTACTAGTACTCAATCCTTAGGATCTTTCCCTTCTTCGAAGGTTATTACTAGCGGAGGCACGTCTTTGGTAGTGAGAGGCTTCTTCACCGAATGCTTCCCAACGATGGTCCATTTCTTCTTTGGTGGTAGCGCCAGCCCAGCCTCCAGATTATCTTTAGCCACGCGCTTTGATGACTTAGAGGACAATCCAGCCTTGTCAGACGGCCGGGCCTTGAGCATGAATTCCTCCGTAGCTTAAGAGTTGGAGCTGCTGAAGGACTCAATTTCATCTTCTTTCTCCTCCTCAGCTTCACTCTATACACTCGCAGTCGTATGTACCCAAGGAGCAACTTCAAAGTCCTCTAATCTGGGAGGAGGAGGAGCGGAGCAGTACAAGTGTACATCTTCTTGCACAGGCAAACAAGTCAGTACATCAAAAACTACCAAAATGAGTACTCGGGGGCTGCAGCCATGAATACTTACACTGCTTGGCGGGTTTGCGGTGCAGGACTCCCACACAATCGTTGGGATTTCACTTGCATCCTTGAATTGGTGCCTCAACAGCACCATGACCGCATCCACACTAAGATCTTCTGGTGACATCCTAGAGGGGTCATTGACGCCGGAGTAGTCATACTCCCAGGTACACCGCAGTTGCAGGGGCTGAACTTGCCTCTTCATGAAGCTAAAGGCTACCTCAACTCCTGTTATCCCTTGTTGCTTGAGTCTGGCTATCCTGTCCAGGAGCTCGGGTAGCTGCAAGCAGTCTCTGTGGGAAGGCTCATCCAGCCACCTTTCGTGTGCTCTCTTGGGTCGAGGCTTGGTGCGGAAAAACTTGCGAAAAAGCTTAAAATGTGGTTGGACCCCCAGGCATGCTTTGCACAGATGAACAAATATTGCGGAATGCAAAATGCTATTGGGGTTAAGGTGTACAAGCTCAATCTTGTAGTAATCCAAGAGGCCGCGGAAGAAGTCGGATGAAGGTAAAGCCAGTCCACGCTCAATAAAATGGGAGAAGATTACTGTCTCATTGACGTATGTCTCCAGCGGCCATGGGTTGCTGAATGCAGACCTTCAGTTGATGACATCTTTCTCTTTGAGGAGGTTGGCTGCCACAAGTGCCTTGATGTCCTCTTCCTTGAGCAATGACCACTTCCAAGCACAAACAGGGAACGACGGGGGCAGTCTGGTCAGTCTTTCCATGCTTGGGAGCCGGCAGTTGGATCTCCTTTTTCTTGTCTGCTTTCTTCTTTCTAGCTTCCACCACCTTGGATGCAGTTCCTTTCTTCCTCATCCTTGTTGTCATGAGGGTCTTCCTTCGCATACGCTCAGGAGCTAAGCGGTGGGGGACAACGGTGCTAGAGCTCGAGGATGGGGCAGCAGAGGTGCTAGGGCTATAGTGCGGAAGTTGAAAGAGCAGATGGCCCAAGTAAAACGGAAATATTGTTTTCCTCTATTATTTATAACCGCTGCGCAGTCACAACAGTGGGATTAATGGGATTATTTCTGTTTAATGGCCCGAAGATTTTGCACCTGGTTGAAAGTTCCATTATTTTCAGAAGAGATAAGGTTACTGTTAATGAACGGTCACATTAACCAGAGGTTGACCCTTATACCCACCAAACTAGTCGTGTAACGGCTCGGGGGCTGTGTGCCATATGCCCATCGGCTAAGAAGTTTTTTCTCTTGGTTTTTAAGGAAAAAGAGATACAAATTACATATTGACCCTCATCCTGATTCTTCGATTCAACATAAGGCTAGGGGTCTACTCCATATGGAGTGCGACTTTCATCGCACTTCCATATAAAAATTCAAGATTGAAGATTCAACACCAAGTTAAATGAGGCTTGGGCACATTCTAGCCGTATGGTAGTGCTTGAGTATATTTGAAGACTCAACCCGATGGAGTACTCAAATAGCACCAAAACTACTCGGAGAAGCCTACAAAAGTACTTAGGACTATTGCATTTGACTAAAAAGTACTCGGGGGCTTGTCGTACATACATCTATGGGCCCACCAGAAGGTTTGGACAGTCCTAGGTACATGGCTGAACATCAAGATGTGTCACACATGGAGACTACGGTGCAAGATGGTGTGGTCTATGTGGCAAGACTGGAACTAGTTGAGGATTAGGAAAACTACTTGTAGCAATTAGAGTAGGACTAATCTAGTCGAATCCGACTAATATTCTTGTAAACAACCGACCTGTAACCCTACCCCTAGTAATATAAGGTGAGGTAGGGACCTCCTCCAAAGCAATTCAATCCAACCAACACACAGGATGTAGGGTATGACGCGATCTAGCGGTCCGACCCTGTCCAAATCGTGTGTTTGAGTTCACCTTCGAGAACCTAGTCTTGGCGAGCCCCGCGCACTAAACACTACCTCGGGCACCCCCCTTGGTAGGTTGCCATGTCTAAACACTGACAATATCTTAAAATGGATTGTGGAAGGCATCCAGTCTTCTGGAATCAATGGTCATGCTTTCGGGGACTTGGGCGTCGTCATGTCTGCTCTGACCCTTGCGCATGCCATTTGTTCTCTCCTGACTTCTCCCCCAGACGACAGTGACCTGGTTATCACGAAGTCCGACTTGCGTCATCTTTGTGATCGTGACTATGTTTAGCCTGATGACATCTCCGCTAACAAGATTCCCCCTTTCACCAAGAACATTGCAAAGAACTTTATGAGGGGTTTCTTCCAGTGAGCTGGCTATGCTCTCACTGTTGAGGAGGGGCAGTGTCTTTTCCATCAGGTTTTCTTTTCTCTTATCTTTTGGTTTTGTTCTTGAAACCCTATTATTCTTTGCTTGATTGAATATTATTTGTTTTTGTGTGGCAACAAAGTCAAAGTGCTGGGGCTAGTCCATCTCGTACATCATCTATAGACCCCGCGACTACTTCAGAAACAGCCCTTGCTACTACCTCCACTGCTGCTCCTATGGAGACTTCTACCAATTTAGGCACTAGAAGAGAGGTGTGAGGAAACATCTAGGTCTTTTGCGTCGATGTAAAGTTTAACTTGGTGTAGGCCCTTTTGTACTAAAACTGTGATGGTTCCTACGCAGGTACCAGAGGTGATTCCTACGCAGGTTACCGAAGGTGTGGTTCATGTAACTATGAATCACGGTGATTACTTTATGTTTGGTTCTTTATGGCGTAAGTTCCATTCTAAGTTTCCTGCTGCATCGTTCGATGATTTTTGGTCTTATAAAACCCGTAAATATGATGAACGTAATGCTTCTGCGAAGTCATTTTTCCAAGAATTCACTCAGAACCAACTCGAGCATGACTATATTCTGCACCATCGCTATGTTGAGAGAGAACTTCGCCGTGTTGATGACATTAGTCGCGGGCTTCCCTTCATTGGACGATTCAATATGCTTGAGCCTAAGTCTGAACCCATTGACTTCGTTGAAGATTCTACCATTGAATTTATTCACAAGCGATTTCACGAGTAATTGTATCAAGTTGCAATTTTTTGTTAATTTTTACATTTTATTTTCAGGTGTTGCAATCGATGAAAATTTTCTTTGTTCTACTGCAAATGAGATTATTGATGTTGTTGTAAAATGTTTGGTCGAAGAGTGTTGTAATATTGTTTGTAATGAAGACTGATTTTAATAAAGAAATCTTGTGTTGTGAATCAGAGAGAAAATTCTACTTCGCGAAGCACCTCCCCCCGATTTTCTTTTTGATTTCTCAATGCAAGATTTCTAAGACATGTTGTACCTGCAGGAGAATACATGAAGTGGCTCATCAACCTGACTTCAATTTGACGTGCAACTTCACATTTCACGAGTTGAAATTTTGCTTCCCTTCACGTTTCATGAGGGGTTGTCACATTTCCATAATAGACTTTTTCCTTCATTGTTTCTAGCAGCATTAGCGTTACATTTCCGTGCACTTAAGTGAATTTTGTGGCTTAGAGGCTATCTACCTCGCTTTTCACTAATTCACTTATTATGAGTCTTTGACTCTAGTTTGCCGAAAGTGAGTCTTCTTCCAATTGTAGAGGTTTGTCACTTCGGCGTTCCATGTTTTATTTTTGGTCTTTCTTTTTTCTAGGGAGTCCTTGTTTATATTTCACAAGGAGATATTACACAAGAAGTTTGCCTCATTAAAAACCTCACATCTTCACTGAGTATTGCATCCCAATGAAGACTCTCCCCGTGAGGAAAAGAGTATGGCTTCGCTTAATGTTTCCGATACAAAGATTGCGGAATTTAAATTACAAAAACTTAAAAATAAAAAAGAAACTAAAAAACAATGCTAGAACTATGCTACTTTGACTCCTTCAAAACCAATACCTTTGCAACGTGTCTTTGTTCTAAGAGTATGATACTTCTTCGCCTTCTAGTGTTTGAAGTCCGTAAGCCCTTGACCTTGTTTCTGTTACCAAGAATGGCCCATCCCACTTTGACTGTAGTTTCCCCACAGCTTTAGCTTTTCTTCGCAGCACCATGTCTCCCGTTGTGATTTCTCTTGGATGCACTTTCTTGTTCTTCAATCTCTTTGTTTCATCTTGATAAAAAGATTGATTATGAAGTGCTTGCACTCTCGCTTCTTCTCTTGTGTCTAATGTCACATCCATGTCTTCGCTTATAGGGGAATGCTCTGTGCGTAGTGGGCCTAGCTTTATTTCCTCTGAGGCCATTGCGTCTTCTTCATATAGCAATATGAAAGGAGAGAACTTTGTTGCTCTCATCTCTATTGTGTTATGTGACTAGATCACTCTTGGTAGCTCTTCGGCCCACTTACCTCTTGGCATATCAGTTATGTTTTTCTTGATCCCAATGAAGATTATTCCATTGGCTCTTTCTACGGCGCCATTTGATTGCGGGTGATAGACAGAGGCGAAACATAAATTCATTCCCACCTAAAAATAGAATTGCCTAAACTAGGAGCTTTCAAACTGTTTTCCATTGTCAACTATGACTTTGTGCAGAACTCCAAATCTGCATATTATATTTTTACATAAAATTTTTTGAATCACACGCAAAGTTATCGTCTATACTGGTTTGGCTTCGATCCACTTGGAGAAGTATTCTACTGCCACAATTGTGTACTTGTAATTTCCTGGTGCCACTGGTAATTGGCCCACGATGTCAATACCCCCTCTTGCAAATGGCCAAATAGGCGGAAGCAGTTGTATTTCTTATGGCAAAGTCTTGCTGTAATTGTCGTGTTTCTAGCAATTATCACACTTTCTCACTATTTCTTCTGCATCGAGTATGGTTGCTGGCCAGTAGAATCCTTAATGAAAATCTTTGCTCACCAATTTTCTGGTGCCAATGTGCGAAGAACACATTCCTTTGTGTATTTCTTGCAACAAGTTTTTTCCTTCTTCTGTGATACACACTTTAGCAACGGTGTGCATACTCCTCTTTTATATAAACCTTCCCCCTTCATTAGATAACTTCTTGCCCTCAAGTCCATTCTTGTGTTGTCCACTTCGCTTTCTGGCTCATAACAACCTCTCAAAAATGTGATTATGGGTGCTTGCCAATCTTTGCTCGTGATAGCATTCACAAACTTTACTGGGGCTTCATCGCAATCTATCGATTTCTACTTCACCACTTCGCAGAATACATCTGGAGGCAATGGCTCTTTTGTTGCTGCCTTCTTCGCTAGTTCATCTGCTTCACCATTCATTTCTCTTGGTATTCTTTTCACTGTGAAACCGAAGAAGTATTTTTCCATTGATCTCACTATTTTCAGGTACTTTGCCATCTCTAGGTTTTTTGCTTTGTATGATTTGCCAATTTGGTTTGCTATAAGATCAGAGTCTATTCTGATTATCAATCTCCTAGCCCTCAATTCTCTTGCCTTACGAAGTCCCAACAACAACCCCTCATACTCCACAACATTATTCGTGTGCCCTGAAAACTCAAGCGCACTACATACCTCAACTTTATTCCTAAACGCGACAACAATACCAGCTGATGCCGCTGCTCCATCATCACAATATGCCCCATCACAATACATTTCTCAGGGTTTCTCTTATGGCTCTTGGTTATCTTCATACTGATCAGACGGAGTCCAATCTGCCACAAAGTTAGCTAGGACTTGTTATTTGATTGCAGACCATGAAGTGAAGTTCATTGCATATTATGACAACTTTGTTGCCCACTTGCCAATTTTGCCTGAAGATTCTTTGTTTTCGAAAATGTCTCTCAAAGGGAAAGACCTTGACATAGTGATTGTATAACTCTGAAAGTAGTGTTTTAGCTTCCTGGAAGCCATCACGACTGCATAAGCCATCTTTTCCATCTCAGAATAAAACCTCTTCGCACCCGCAAAAGCCTCAGAAACAAAGTACACTGGTAACTGCTTCATGTGACCATCAACTTCTCTTTCTTCTACTAACACCGTACTCAATGCCAGATTGGACGCTACGATGTACAATAACAACTTTGCCTTTTCTCCTAGGCTTGTCAAAAGTGCCATGTTTTCTAGGTGCGCTTTCAACTCATCAAATGCTTTATGCTCTTGTGCGCCCCAAACAAATTTGTTCTTCGCTGCCAGTAGCTTGAAGAATGGCAAACTTTTTTCTGCTGACTTCGAAATGAAACACCCTAGAGCTGCAATTCTGCCTGTCAATTTCTGGATATCTCCTTTTGTTCTTGGCTACTTCATTTTTCTGGTCGCCTCAATTTTCTCGAGATTTCCTGGATGCTAGACTTTGACACCATGCAACCCAACAACTTTCCCTTCTTTATCCTGAAGATACATTTCTCTGGATTAAGCTTGAGATCATACTTTCTCAAAATTGTAAACGTTTCACACAAGTCTATGATGTGGTCTTCTTTCTTTTTACTTTGCACAACGATATCATCAACATACGTAGAGACATTTCTTCTCAATTGAGGGCCCAACACTATTTGAATCATTCTATTGAATGTTGGTCCGGCATTGCGAAGTCCTTCTGGCATTCTCATGAAACAAAATACTCCGAATGGCGTAATGAAGCTCGTTTCCTCTTCATCAATTTTCCTTATCCAAATCTGAAGATACCTAGAGAAACAATCAAGTAAAGACATCATTTCGCAGCCTGCTGCGGAGTCAACTAGTATATGTATTCTTGGCAGGGGGTAGTCATCTTTAGGAACGCCTTGTTCAACAATGTGAAATCTATGCACATTCTCCAATCTCCATTCTTCTTCGGGACCATGACAATGTTCGAAAACTAGGTAGTATAATGCACTTCGCATATCACTCCAGCATCTAACAGCTTTTGGACTTCACTTTACGCTACTAAAGTTTTCTCCGAGGATAACACCCTCAACTTCTGTCTTCGCGATGGCATTTTTGGATCCATTTCTAGCTTGTGTTCAATGACACTTCGCGGGACACCTTGCAAATCTTTTTTTGCTCCATGCAAACACATCTTGGTTATTACTGAGACAAGTTATTAAGCATTGTTCTTCTTCTTCGGAAAAGTCTCTTACTATAATGATTGTCTTGTCCAAAACATCTCCACACAATTGTACTCTTTTGGTATGCTCAATGGAACTCTTTCTTCATCTTTTGATTTCTCATCTTGCTCTTTGAACTTGACTTCCTCTTCTTCCTCTTCTATCATATGTACTGGTATCTAATCTGTCCCAATGTTGTGCTCTCTTTCCCTAGCATTCTCCTGATCTCCATACACAGTGAGCACTCCGTTCTGTGTTGGAATTTTCATGCATAAGAATGGCATGTGGATTACGGCAGCAAACTTGTTGAAAACTCCTCTGCCAAAAATTGCCAAATAAGAGTATGGGATATCAATCACATTGAAGGTGACCATCTCTGTTCGCATCAGTGCGCCCTCACCTAAGCTTACATTCATCTCAATTGTGCTGTGGGCCTCCACTCTTTTGTTTCTAAAATGGTATAATGGCTTTGTTGTTGTTTTCATTTGGCTATCTTTATAGCCCATCCTTCTGAATAAGTCATAGGTTATGATGGCCAAACAAATATCTACCAAAATTCCACCGACGTCATTGCCCAACAAATGCTTTGTATTTTTTCCCATGATGGCCTTGATCACTAGTGGATCTTCATGTGGGAGCTTGTCTAACCTCATGTCTGCCTCTGTAAAAATTATTAGAATGTGAGAACACTTCGATCTGAATGCTCGAACCGAAGAGACGTGACTGACTTTGCGGATGTGATCTTTCTTCTGTCTCTTGCTTTTGAATACTGGAAAGTTACATCCCCCTCAAATTGCATTGGTCACGTTTACGCTATAGCCCGAACGATCTTGTTCCTTGATAGGGTGTTGTGCGAAGTATTTTTGATGTTGAACTGGGATAGGTGGTCTCATTTGACTGTACTGTGGAGGAGGTGGATAAAAATCTTGTGCGAAGTAATTTGGTTGTTGATATGAGTGCCAATTTGGCGCGGAGCTGTAAGCAGCTGACTGAAAGGTGGACAAAGTGTGGTTCACTGTCTTCGCCTGCTCTTCTGCCTCTCTTTGCTTTGCGACTTCTTTTTCCCTCGCCTCTTGTGCTGCTCTACACTCATTTGTCCAATGTCCTTTGTTTTTCCCATGCAACCAACAGTATGGTATTTTGTTTACTTCGGAACCTCTTTCTGAATGACCTCCTCTTGAGTTCATACGACTCCCCCTCTCATTCTAGAGAACTGATATGAAGATTTTTGGAAGTTGGGCTGCGTAGAAACATTGTTGATAGTGTTTTCTTGATGCTAAAATTTTGGCATCACTAGGTACGCTTGGAATTTTTGGCTATTTGACTACTGCGATTGCCAATTTTGCTTCGGTTTGTCATTTCTCTTTCGTGCGTTGTATTCATCTATTCTCCTCTATGTTCCTCTATCAGACTTGCAGTACTCTTGCATTATTTCAAAGAGTTGCTTTTCAGACTTTGGCCTTTGTCTGTCCAAGTACTCTCCACAGGGTCCCAACCTTAGCCCTCCTATAAGGCTATAACAACATCAATCACTGTGTTTTCTAGCACCTGTGGCGCTTTTGCTCTCGCTTTCACAAACCTTCTCATGTACTCTTGCAAATATTCCTTGTCCCCTTGCTTGATGTTATGGATATCTCCCGAAGTTTACTCTTGAGGCTGAAGTTCTTGAAAATTGTCAAACAACTTGTCCCGAAATTGATCCCACAAAGAAATACTTCCTTTTGGCAACGATGTGTACCATTGCTGGGCCGAGCCTTTAAGCGTCATCACTAGTGCTTTGGCTTTTGCGTAGTCATTTCCACCTCCCAAAGAAATTGCAGCATTGTATCTCAAAACAAAGTGCCTTGGGTCTGACTCCCTGTCGTACTCTAGCATCGACACTCGCATCCTAAATCTTGGAGGTCAGTCTGCTAATTTTAGATCAATTGTTAAAGGTGAAATTAGCTTCGGCTTGTAAGGATATGCATTTCCCTTCTGCTTCCACTGCGGTGTACATTCCGCCAACGCCTCAAGACTTGAATCATCTTTCCAATATTGTTCGCTATCACCTTGACCCTCTTCGACTTGAATTGGGTTGTTATCATTCTATGCTTGCAAAGAGTTGATCTGTGCCTGTAATATACTCATCTACTCTTGCAACTGTGTTCTTCTTTGCCTTACAGTATACTGCATTTTCTCTCTACAGCCGTTCTAGCACGGTTCTCTGTTTCACTACTTCTTTGAACATAGCTTGGTATTTGAGTTTTTCTCCCTCTGGGTCACCTTGTTGTGGCACCTTTGCCTTCGCTATGGCTGCCTTGGCTTGCGCTCTTGTTTGGACGTTGGACGTGGACTATGCATCTCTGAACCTCTTCAATAATCTTACTTCGATTCGCTTGAGAGCCGCCAAGTCTTCATCTTCCACTCTAGTATCACTCAAGTTGACTTCGAACTAGCCGTCAACGATGTCTTCGGCCTCAACTTCATCTTCACTTTGTCTTCGTACCCGCCTAGAACTTGGTACATTGTCCAGGGGATTCGTTGCTGCTGCCGATGGGTCATTAGCAGCATTCTGCGTATTGGTATTCTTTGCTTTCTTGTTCGGCACCATTGCGGTTAAAGGAATGAAGCACGGTGGGCACCAAAACTGTTGGGGTAGAAAACCATCCCAGAAGCGGAGTCAACAAGTTTCCAAATGAAGATGACAAGAAAGACAAAGAATTGAGAAAGTGAATTCGGGGGAAACTCCCCCTCCGTCCGAACTTCTCAAGTGACTTTGGGGGAAACTCCCCCTCCGTCCGAACGTGTCCATTTCCATTCATGACGGCCCCATTTCATAGGACTGTAATTTTTACACTTTACAATGCATCACCCTCCTTTTTCATTTTATGTGAAGCATATTCGAGGGCATTACAGTAACATTACGCCGCTTTAGCCACACTCTTTACGACTCATCACTTTACAACTAAGCACGTGCCAGCTCACAACCTCGAAACGGCCCAGCCACTTCGCTCTTTCCTTGGACGTATCGCCATTGCCCAGCCCGGCAATGCTGCCTTTTGACTCCACGGCCCGCGCCCAGTCCAAGCGGTCTTCGGCTACCCTGCTCGTGAAGTCGCTTTGCGAAGTCTCCACTCCACTCCCGCTCGTTCCAACTAGCGAAGTCGCCACTTCAATTCTGTTGGCTCCGCCTTGCAAAGTTGCCACCTCGCTCCTGCCATCCATTGGTGAAAAACCATACTTACACTGTTCATGATAACCTGATGACTTCCAGAAAAATAGAAATTAAAGCTATAAATAAAACGAAAGAGGGGGACGCCAACTGAAGTCCTTTTCCGCGACATATACACCGGCCGACCCAAAGAACCCGGCCCAAGTGGGCCCTGGTGTTTTCTGATGTAGGAGAAGGTTTTATTATAAGTAAAGTAGGGCTAAAATTAGAGGATAATGAGAATTGGACTGGTAGAGTGGACCGGCCAAGGTTTGAACCTGGGTTCTCACGCCACGTTCTTAGGAGTGGCAGGAGGCTAATCTATCCCCGGCCTCTATAAAATAAGAGGATAATAATTGTGCAAGAATTGAAAAGGCAAAGAAAACAAGAAAAGGTCAAGAGAGAAATTAAAGATAAAGAATGAGAGAAGGATTAATCAAGTGCAGGATGTGGTTTAGATCAGGGTGCACATGCAGAAGGAATAACGTTGAGACTCGGGATCGACTTTTGTTGTCTCTTCAAGTGTTCAGAATTCTTTTTGTTAAAACACAAGACACATGAAAATGCTCACGTATACACACGTATGCTCACCCGTATAAATACACATGTAACTATACCTCTATAAGCACATTCGAGAGACTAAGCCGATATGTCGATTTTGAGATTGATGAAGGCACCATGTGCGCTTAGCTATCGACGAACTCGAAAAAAAAGCTATTGACGAGCACGTGTCCAAAATTATATATCTTCCTTTTCTAATACCCAACATATATGTTTTCACTCTTATGATCAAAATAATCCACAAGGTAAACTCTCTTTCATGTTTTCTCCTAATGAACAATAATCCCTTCCAAACTCCACTTGTGACTTATCTTTTGATGGTAGTCTTAACAGGGAGAGAGTAGGATACAAACTTTGTCAAAAAAACAAAGGATATACGAGTGGCTTGCTAGATCTTGTTCTTATTAATTTTTTTGAGATAATTCTTATTAATAAAGAATGGACATATCCTAAAAAAAAGAATGGCCGATGTAATGTTTTGCTATGATGAGGACCATTTCATGTGGCTCCCGTTCTCGCTAGGCAGGTTAGAACGGAAACATTTATTTCCGCTTGGAAGTCGGATTCTGCGACCCGTCGATGGTAGTAGTAGTACCTCAGTGCAGCCGATGTTTATAAAACCAACCCAAGATCGCCGCAGCCGTCCCACGCGCACACCCGTCTCCAAGCCTCGTGGCGTCCCCCGCTCCTCTCTCCCTCCCTCCCTCCCTCCGCATCCAGTCATGTCGGTGGCGGAGGCCCTAGGGCTCCCGCCGGGGGTCCGCTTCGACCCCACAGACGAGGAGCTTGTCGAGTTCTACCTCCTGCCGCGCGCCCTCGGCCAGCCGCCCGCGGTCCCGGGGGTCATCATCGAGGACGACGCTGCCGCCACCAGCTCGTGCCACCCCTGGAAGCTGCTCAAGCGCCACCGCCGCACCGACGACGACGAGGCCTACTTCTTCGAGAAGATCTCCAGCAACGACGACGCCAAGGGCGGCGCCCGCCAGGCCCGCAGCTGCGGCAGCCGTTGGACGTGGGCGGGGCAGAGGCGCTGTCCGGACGAGGCGCTCCACCTGCCCGGCGGCGAGCAGGTCTCGTGGGGCAAGTACGCGCTCAACCTGCAGGAGGCCCACGCCAGGCGCGGCAGTACGGGGTGGGTCCTGCACGAGTACACCGTCGCCTTGCCGCAAGGCCCGTCCCCGGTAAAGGTCTGCCATGTCGCCTTCACCGGCCGCGGCCAGAAGCGCCAGCGCATGCCCGACGACGACGACGGCGAGGGCGAGGGCCAAGAGCTAGAACTGCAAGCCGCGCCGCCTCAGCACAAGCGTGCCGCCACGGCGTCTTCCGTGATAACTACGGCGACGCCGGATCAAGAACAGCAGTTCCTCAACTACGGGACATCATCCGCTGGGGATTTCTTGGGCTCGGACACCGGATTCAGCCAAGAATCATCCGTCCTGGATCCTTGGTGCGCTGAAGCCGGATCAAGCAAGAAAGAACCCTTCGCGCCGGATCAAGAACTCGCTCAGAATCAAGAATGTTTCACAAGCCAGTCACAAGAACAGTTCGGCAACCACGAGGGATCATCCATTGAGGCTTATTGCGCGCTGCTACTGGCATCAGAACTCGGATCAAGCCAAGAACCTCCTGCGGGGCAATCTCTTACCGAAGAGCAGCAATGGGGGCTGCAGCTGGCTCAGCTTCTCTGCGACATCGGCTCGCCGCGCTGCCCTCCCACATCGCCGGCCGGCGCCGAGGCCGGCTACCATGAGGGGCACATCCAGACAACGGCGCTGGAAGCGGCGGCTGATCTCCCGCCGCCGACGGATCAAGAATCCTGCACGACGGATGATTTCTTCTTGGGGTGGGGCGATCTCGACAGCTTCTGTGACACGACAGGCGTGCAAGACGACGACGACGTCGCTACCGCAACTCCGGAACACTTGCCGGCCATGGTCGTCGAGGTGGAGCCTGTTGCTGGTGCCAAGAGCAAGGTGAAGTGTGATCTCGATCGACATTTCTTGGATCAGCAAACAGAAGTTTTCTAGTTACAACTTGCGAGTTCCCTAGCAGTTCTGATTCTTTCAAACGTTTCTTATTACAGTGTAACAGGCTAACAGCAACCTGTAGCATACTCTGTTTTATGTAGCACAGTGCTCTGTTTTTGGCCCCTGAATGAAAAGGGCCTTTTGTAATGTATACGTATTGCTAGTTTACTACCACCAACTTTAATGAAACATGTGACTTGTGAATTCAGTATTGATAGTGTCGAAGGATTACAAAACTTATGCAAATTAGATGGTTTATGATAATAGTATTATGATGAAATGTCTTTGCTGTTTGGCATCTGTGATTTGTGAATTCAGTATTGCTAGTGGCAGAACCCACTAAAAGCTATTTCCATGATTCAAAATTCATATTTTAACCTTATCCCAATATCTTTTCATGGGGTAAATATTATCAGCAGTGGTATTATTTAAAAAAAACTCACATAGGCCCAGCCAAAACAAAATCTAGCATTTGCTAGGTGTAAAATGCACATCATCACAGCGAGGTCACGCTGAAATATCTATTTCCATGGAAATTATTCTGCCAAAAAAATAACATTTTAACATTCAAGCTCAAAACATCAAAATGCCAGCACCAGCAGCAGCACAGCTCAAGGAAACCGGAACTTTTGCTTGGTATTCATAGCTAACAACTGAATGTACACTGGACTCACCAATGCAACGCCAAAAAAGATCATCCTGTGTCCACTCCTCAAGAACCTAGTAGCCTTTTGATTTCTGCTTTCTGCTCGGAGGTCAGCCTCGAGGGGAATTTGATGCTGAACTTGATCCTAAGATTTCCCTTCTTGGAAGGATCCTTCGGAATCGGCATGCCTTCTCGGGGAACAACCTCCTCATAGCCAGGGTAGATGACGTTGTTTATCGGTACTGTTAGGTTCCGACCATCTAATGTTGTTACATTAACAGTACATTCCGTCAAGGCTTCAGCCAAGGAAATTTTCTGAGTCATGATCAGATCATTCCCGTCTCGTGTGAAAACATCATGTGGTTTCTCATCGATTATGAATACAATATCTGCAGGAATTATGTGTGGAGCCTCATTACCCTTTTCAGGAAATGTTATTTTTGTCCCTTTCTTCCATCCAGGTTTTATGTCGATTGTTAGGATCTCCTCAACAACCATAGTTCTCCTGCCAAATGAATAAAGAGTTGCTGATCATTGGCTAGCCAAAATTAACAAATGGTCATAGAAAACAACACAAATATGCCAAGTCAGATAATAAGAAGACAATTCAAGAAAGACATGTGGGGAAAAAAAAATCAAGCTTATTGCCTAAACAATCTTATGTTTAACATCCCTGTGTTCCATTCAAGATGGGAACTAGCAAAAGGTAACCAAAAATACTAAATAAACTCCTAAGGTGAATTGCACTCAGGCAAGAGAAGGCTGCCATTTGTTCAACTTGTCAGAGAAATATAAATGACAGAAACATAATGTAAACTGAAAATCCCATTGAAAGTAAGAAATGACTGATACATTAAACGAATAAGACCGTCAAGCCATGACGGTTGATACAAGGATTGACAGTCTCTGAAAACAGAGAAGGCACAAGTGCAGGATAGTGAGTTTATTGCTCAAGGCTAATGCATGACTGTTTTGGTGAAGATCACAGTATCATCACATGAGGAGTCGTAAATTTTGGGATTTGGTCAAAGAGTGAAGTTACCCACTTAAGTTTTTGTCAAACTCATGTACCACAGAGTTCACAGTTTCTTGATATGGAAAAAAAACTTAATGAATGTGGCGGGTTGATATACACACCAAGTAGCATGTGATCTTTTACTAGGATCCACAAGAAGCCCTTGAGTTTATGTAGCACGAGAGATTATACCACATATGTCTCTATTCAAATAAATTTTTGAAACTTCAACTTTCCAAGTACTATTCAATGTTATCAAACTAGGAAACAATTCAACTTTCCAAATACTACTGAGCGCCATTAAACTAGGAAGCAATATAAATGTGTCAAAATGGCTACATATCTAATTATCTATATTAACTTCTGAAAATATGGCCACATAATGTCATCCGTAATCAGCAAAAAGGTCAATAGTGAACTTGACAACCCTGACATGACTAGACTGAAAATTGACCATGACGCATTTTCAACATGGCCTTGTAAATGTTACCTGGGCGCATAAAAATATCAAGGTCACGTATTAAGGAAATAAAGGTCCAATTCATCAGATAGTTCACTGCAACCACAATGGAAAACTTGTACTTTTTCCTCAAAGAACCCATAATAAAGTTGAGCACCAATTATTATCCTATTTCTTGCAAGCAAACATGAGACGAAACTCTTGTAGTTGTAGGGACACCAAATATAAATTACTTAATATGACACAAAAAAAGTCTCCTCGTTACAGCACATTCCCTCTTCCCCTCATCCAAAAGTACTATACATGCACACTCCCTTATCTACATTACTGCTTTTTGCTTCACGTCTAGGTTAGTGAATTAGCTGGTTGCATTATAAGTTATCACATTGAGACAGATACACGTAACTGAAATCAGATTCAGAGATAACTTTAGCTGCTCATGTTATTTGTTTGTAACATTATAACAATCATTGCTTGAAAAACAATATAGCGTTCGAACAGATCAATTTAAAAATACAATATTAGGAATGTGTTGGCATATACAATATAAGATTCACATAAAGCATACTGGAATCAGATTCAAAGATAACTTTAATTGTAAACATGATTTGTTATAATACAAAATAATCATTACCAGAAAAAATATAAGTGTTCAGACAGCAAATAGATCATCGATGTAAAAATACAATTTTAGATATGTGAAGGGATATAACCTTGTGAGATCGTAAACACATCTTATTAAAAGAATTGCATGGCTCTGATACTTCACTTGTTTCTTATTTGATTGCAATGTTCAGTAAATTTTAATTTACTGCATTTGTCATTCAAAGCAATATAAAAAAACCGGTTATTTTCAAGAAAAGCATGAATAAAAAGAACACGTGAACCCCTGCACATTCAAAATTTTACAATGGAAATCACACAAAACACTAGTCAAGGAGACATTTAGACTGAACGACAAACAAGACAATATGGGTTATTAGTTCCCTTATGTAATTAAACTGTAAAAGAATGATAAAAGTTAAACCATAAGCAAACTCCAGGACATCAGATCAATATCTTTAGCATGCGGTCCCCAGCCAGGTGTGCACAAGGTAGCCACATATTGGTGCATAATGCAGGAAACATTAATTTAGCAACTTCAGCAATTAGTTTCCGTGCTTGTTGTTTCCCTTTAGGTACTATCCTTTTGTATTGCCTTTGAATAGTAGCAAGACAGATGAAGCACCTTTGGTGTAGTGGTGGAGCTGTGAATGCATGACTGTGCCACAAGGGCTCAAATCTTGGTGCTCACATTTCAAAGATAAAATGGCTGTGTGCATCCCTGGTTGGTGCAGAGGATGAAGATTACCTCCATTATCTAGAAAATACTCTACAGCCCCTTCTTTCTTAGAAGTTGCCAGCCTTAAAGCTTCTTTCTCTACAATAATTATGATGCAAGGGTTACAAGTGCATTGTAATTCATCCCCAACAAAAGGAGACTTTGGTATGTTATCAATCTGACTATGCAACAATGCATAGTTTTGAAAGTAAGCAAAGCATAAATAAAACGTTGGTCATGGTTTTTATCTACTGAACTGACACAAAGGAACCACAATTGAGTACTATATTCACAATTCACAACCTTAGTTTTTAACATATGGTGCCAGTTCAGTCAAATCCATAGAACATGCCTGAAATGGTAATATTTTTCTTCCACATAAGTAAACAAATGTGGTCTGCATATTAACTTAATAAAAGCAGTTATCAGAGTAATAGAATCCATGGTTACAAATTTTGCTCCACATATGTTTCTGATTATAAAAACCTATTTCAGTCCAACATAGGCCCTAGAGGTTGTTTGTCTGTCTCACTTGGTCCATTGAGTTCCGTTTTCTTTGGTAGGTTTGTCAAGTAGGTGGCTCTCTTAGGTAGGCAATGGAAAAAAACTTGGTTTAGCAAGACCTAGTGACACAATCAGAGAGGTTGGCACAGTACCCCCCCCCCCCCCTTCCTAACAAAAGTGGTTACAGTGGTAAAAAACATCACAAGGTTCCAAGATTTCTTATGGGCGTCTATTTTTCAAAAGGTATTTCACTCATATCATAGTGAAGAACTGAGTGCCTGTAGCCCTCTACAGTAAAGCATTTGACTGTTATTTCGCTTAATTGTACCCAGAACTTTTGTAAGTTGTACCAAACTCAGGAGGTTGATTTCAGTTATCAATAATATTTCACTCTATTTCAATATGAATAATATTTCAATTTCCTCTCAAGTAAAAGTAAACACTAAATAAGTAAGCTGAGACTGAGTGACTCTAAAGAATTAATCTTTGAGTTTAAGTTTATGGAGCAAAGTTAGGAAATTGGAAGTTGTTAAAGAAACTGCAGTGCAATTTAAAAGCTTACATGGTGCAAGGCAATGGGTTCCAATTTTAGTTGTTCTCAGTTATATAATAAAAATATCTAATGTAGCTACCGAATACTATGAAGATTTCAGGTTCTGCACATTTAGCTGTGTACGAAACACAATATCACAAAAATAAGTTCATGTTTTGTGTTTAATGCAACACTGGAAGAACAATTATTAATTTTAAAGCACGTAACAATATTCACTCACCCGCCAGCATCTAAAATCTCCCGTGAGATCTTCATCTTCTTGGTGGTACCTTTGTACAAATCGGCAAGGTTGCATGGCAATCGGTTCTCAATTGGAGAAGCTTTCTGAGGCCGCTGTGGAACATGCATTGATGCCTCACCAGGGAACTGAGGGTAGGACCCAAATATGTCATCGCCGAACATCCCAAACCTTGAACCCCTCATGCCCCTCTCAGCACCTCCACCCATGCCTCCCATGCCACCCATGCTTGAGAATGGGCTTGAGAACCCAAAGAATTCGGCAAAAATATCATCCGCGCTGCGAGGGTTGAACTGGAATGTCGATGCATTCCCACCATAGTAGGATGACCCACTGGGACCGCCTGCTCCAGGAGGTGGAACCTGACCCTTGAGCCCTTCTTCTCCGTACTGGTCATAGACAGCGCGCTTTTGTGAATCGCTTAGCACCTGCAAGAGCAAAACACGCAAGATCAAGTGTAAATGTTTACAGCTAAGACATAAGTGGCAATTAGCTCACTGGTGCCACAGTGATAGATGCATAAATTGATCCTAATCCATAGCATGATAAAATCAAAACAATTGCCCATGCACAAAAAAATGGATAACAAGTCACGGATCAAGAGTTGAACAAGTGGCAAGATTATAAACAAATGGAGCTAACTTACAAGCTCTGGAAATGACTGATGAATGTCAACATCGAAATAATGCCATGGTATCCAAACTAGAGTCTCTTGTTTGACTCCACAAACTACGCAAAACACGAATCTTACATTTGCTTCAGAACCAAAGGCACCAGAGCTCATATGGGAGGCGAGAATTAGATCTTTTCGCACAAAAGGGCCTTGTTTGCCCAATGGCGAGCACACCGTTGTAACTTATAGCTATCCAGTCCGTATTTAGAGGAAATGGGGAACCGCATCCTCAATCGAACACCATTTCTCTTCCTCGGCGACCAGCTACGAGCACCGGCACAGATCAGAGGCGCAATAGGGCCAGGAGAGAGAGCGGGCGAACCTCGTAGGCCTCTGAGATCTGCTTGAACTTGGCCTCGGCTTCCTTCTTGTTGCTGGGGTTCTTGTCCGGGTGCCACTTCATGGCGAGCTTCCTGTACGCCTTCTTGAGCTCGTCATCGGAGGCGCCGCGCTCCACCTGCAGCACCTTGTAGTAGTCCACCCCCATCCTGCCGCCGCAGCAACCGCCGTCCCGGTGTGGCGGTGGTGACGGCCGTCGGCGTGTGGACGCCTCGTGCAGCGGTGGTGGCGGGTTAGGGCGGCGAGGTGAGATGGGTTGCGCCTGCGCGTGAGGGGTCGGGGAATTTTCGTGCGGGGCAGATTCAGGAACAGGCAGGCCGGGCAGGGGATTCCCGATCTCGCGGCGTCGCACGCTGACAATCTCTAACGGACTATCTATTTTTTTCTCTCCATTTAACTCTCTATCTAATCTGAATTACTTCGTACTGAGTATCTCGTTCCAACGTACTATTCATTTTCCACTCTCCAAATTCCAACATTAAGATCCCATTTGGTAGGGCTTCTCAAAGTGCTTCTCTACCGATTTTTGATGAAGCCCTACCAAAGGGCGAATTTCAAAACGGCTTCACCACCAAAGTCGGGAAGAAACCGCAAAACGGCTTATACTAGAGAGGAGAAGCCGAAAAAAATGGCTTCACCGACTTCTTCTCTCTCTCCAAGCATTAAGTGATCATAAAATTACATATATTGCCATTGAGAAGCTGTTTTACCAAACGTTTTGCAAAACGGCTTCAACTTCACTACAAAAGCCACTCCACCGAAGAAGCCGAAGCCGTTTTATGAGAAGCCGAAGCTCTACCAAACGGGACCTTAGGTTTCTCTCAAAAATATATACTCTGCATCCACTCCAACAGCTTCTCCATTTCGCACAACCTCTACATTTTGCACTCTCCGTTCTGACAATTACTACGCATAGAATCCACACTTTGGCAAGGCAAATTAACTTGCCAAAGTTTTGATAAGTGTAAGAAGTTTGACAAATTGGATGGAATGAAGAGCCAGATAGCAACTCAACCATAATTTTCATACTTGGAAAGCAACTCTTCTGGAGTTTCTCTGGTAGCGAGGTGGTCCGAGTGTCGACTTGACAGACCTGCAGCTACTACTTCCCCCTCCCGTAAAACCATGTATCACTTGGAATTTAAATTTTCCCATAAGCAATATTATTATAAAAATGAATAACTAATTGAATAGCATAAACAAATTATTCTTACTATCGAACAATATATATAAGAGCAAATAAGTTTATAAACTTGAACAAAATGCATACATGCGAACAAATAATTTAACATGAAGAACAAATCCTAACGTATTTTGAAAAATTAATTTTTATGCATGTAGAAGAAATTAATATATATATATAATTACAAAGAAAATTAAAAAGAAAAATAAATTGATATGGAAAACTAAAAGAGAAGAAAAGGAGAATGGAAAATAAAATAAAATAAGAAAAATAAATAAAGAAAGTAAAAGGGAAAAGAAAACAAGTTATAAAAGAGATCAAAATGAAAACAAGACAAAAATAAAAAGAGAAGAAGATAAAAATATGATAATAATAATAATAAAAATGAAATAAAGACAAAATAATATAAAATATAAGGAAAAAAGAAACAAATAAAATAAAATAAAAAATAAAAAACTAAATTAAATGTGAGAAAGATATAAATAATAAAGGATAAATTAAGAAAATAAAATAAAAATAAAGAAAAGTTAGTATAGAAAAAAGAAAAGAGAAAAAGAAGAAAAGGTAAATAAAAAGATTTGTACACCTTAGTGTTACATGAAATAAATATTGTAGACCTTGGCTACAGATGAAATTGTTTAAATAGATCAATAATTAATAAGAATCACAAACCATGTGACGGTGCAATGGTAGTATAAAAGTTGGAGGTTCGTTGTTCAAACCCTCCATCTCTATTAGTTTTACCAAAATTCTCCCCCGACACGGGAAAAAAGATCGGGCCAAATCTATCAGGCCAAAACGGGTTGAAAGTAGCGAAAAAAAGAAAAGTATATGTTGTCCATACATCTATGGCCCCATAGAAGGTTTGGACAGTTCTAGATACAGGGTTGTACACCGAGATGTGTCAAATATGGAGACTACGGTGTAGGATGGCGTGATCAACATGGAAGACAAGAACTAGTCGAGGATTAGGAAACTACTCGTAGCAAATAGAGTAGGACTCTCTAGTCAAATCCGACTAGTATTCTTGTAAACAACCAACCTGTGATCCTGCCCTGGCAATATAAGGCGAGGCAGCGACCCCCTCCAAACAAACTCAATCCAATACAATACAACCAACATACAGAATGTAGGGTATTACGCGATCTAAGCGGCCCAAACCTGTCTAAATCGTGTGTTCGAGTTCACCTTTGAGTTTTTTGATCTCGATGAGCCCCACGCATAAAACACTTCCTCGGGCACCCCCTCGGTAGGTTCCCGTGTCTAAAAACCGACAGCTAGCGCGCTAGGTAGGGTCCTCGCTGAGAATCCATTGGCAAACTCGATGGCTCAAGTTATCATCAAGCCCACCGTCACGTTCGAAGTCGGCGCAACATTCATCTTCCGCTCCTAGGTTTGCATCGCAGATGGTGCTGGAAACTTCCACTGCCACATTGCACCGGCCCCGGAGAAGAAGCAGTACGGCATCAACCTTCAGCGCCAAGCTCTGGAGGATTTTGTCGAGAAATTCAACAAAATTTTTGACCTATTCAAAGGTTTGGGAGACGAATTCGAGTACAACTCGACTTCTCCCTCTAGTCGGATTGGTTCCCACGAGCTAGCGCTTAAGCCATCATGCAAATCGGTCTACAATACAAGTCGATTCCTGTTTGGACTTTGAAACTCGGGTGTTGCCTACCAGGCTACCCTATCCATATCACAATTCAACTCGGACCTGATCACAATTCAACTCGAATTTGATCGAGGACATCGACTACTACTTGGATTTGGATGAGGAGACTCCGTTATCAGGTCCACAACTGGGCCTGGTTATCATTTCAATTCCACAAGGCAAATTCATCTACCGGCCCAACATGAAGCCTCCTGCTCTAGCCAAGGACGACGAGTCATGCCTTGTCGTTTACCTTGACACCCTTCCGTACCAGGAAGGTACCCCTCTGTCACCCATCTATGAAAAAGACAGCTCCACAGAGATCATAACGTCGAGCTCGGGAAGCTTTTCTCCGAAGTGGGAAGTCCTCACAATCATTGCTGCTGAAGAAGGCGAAGATCAAGAGCAACTAGAGAGGAATCCGCGACACGAGCGTCACCCAGATGACGTCTCGCAAGATGAGCTCACCGCCAACATAGCCGAAGAAGAAATCCAAGCTTAAAGAGATCGACGACGAGCAAGAAATGCTGCAAGAGCAGAGCGTCACCGCCGCCTTGCAGCTGAACTACCGATCATGAACTTGGATCACGCGTTTGAAGCAGTTCAATCGTGCCAACAACATACTCCTCGTGCCACCATTGCATCCATTGACCTGATTACCCGGGCAATGCCACAAAACAAGTACACCAAGCAACTAGCTTAGCTGGCAGAACGTGTGTACGAGCAACTCAATCAACAAAGCCCAATACACTCGGTTCGACACACCTCAGCCTATCATGGCAGTAGCCATAGGCGACCAAGTTGAAACGAGGGAGCAAGAATTGAGGGTCCCAGACCAAGCCAAGCCAGAGCAGAGGGTAGTCAGGTAGAACCCTCGGGAGGCTGTGGTCACCGTGGGCCCCATCTAGAGCCTGAATGCCTAGTACACGACCTTCGTCAGAAGCTCAACAACAGCCGCAATGCCCATACAATCATTGAAGGACGCCGCCGCGAACGCGAGTAGGAAGTCGAGTACTTGGGAGAGGATTCTAACGGGTTCCCCGCTTTCTCAAAATGAGTACGGAAGACGATCCTACCCGACAAGTTCAAACCTCCGGGTATCACCAAAGACGACGGCAAGCAAGACCCAGTCGAATGGCTGCGGTGCTACTCGTTGTCAGTACAGGCGTCAGGAGGGAATGAGACACCAAGGTCATTTACTTCCCCATTTGCATAGAGGCAGGACCACTCATATGGCTCGAGTTCTAGAGAAGAACTCCATCAACACGTGGAAGCACCTCAAGGCGGCGTTCACAAATAACTTCGTAAGGGTAATGCAGCGTCCTGGCAATAGAATCGACTTATCTCAAACCAAGCAGCAACAAGGCGAGACCCTGCTAGTTATCTACGTCGTTTCTTCGACAAAAAGGCCACTATCATGGACATCACGGAGCGTGACGCCATAGATTGCTTCTAGAATAGTCTCTATGACCGCCGGATGTTCCAAGATTTTAGCAGGAGATGCCCCAAAGATATCAAGTCTCTCAAGATCATGATACAAGCCTGGGCAGATGAAGAAGACAAGGAGATCGAGAGGTTCAAGTCTAGTCATAATAGAGGCTAGAACAATAATGGCCAACGCAATGACAAGAACCGTAACGAACGCCCTAATAATGACAACCGAGGGAACTACTCGGGTGGTCAAAATCGCAAGAGGAAGTCAGACAACACTGTCATGGTGATGTCCTAATCTTCCAAAAAAGGTGGTAGGAATCAGGAAAGGACTCCATTCAGCGAGCTCCTAAAAAAGCAGTGCCCATGGCACTCGCACAGTAAACACTCTGCTTTGGATTGCTATAGTCTGCGCAAGTTATGAAAGGTTTGCCAGAACCTTCAAGAACAAAGGACAAGGGTGAGGCCAAAGAAGATGAAAATGATGGTGACAATAGGAAATTCCAGAACCCGTCCAACACCGTCAACGTCATCTTCGGCAGCATACCGGGTACTGCTACCAAGCGGTCCTAGAAACTAGCCCTCCGAGAGATTATGTCCATTGAACCAGCAATACCTAGGTTCCTTAAGTGGTCTGAGGTGCCAATCACTTTCTCCAAAAAGGATCAGTGGCCTAGCTTCTCGGATCCATGACGCTATCCTCTCATCCTGGACCCAGTAGTCGCAGGCTCCAGACTCACAAAAGTACTCATTGATGGCGGCAGTTGTAGAGATACGAGGTAGGCTATGCTAGCGCAAAACAAAATTTTTCTACCACGTAAACCAGGAATTACTGCTGTTATAGATCACGGGATTACCACTCGACGCACATGTGCGGAAGTTGTAGAAACGCGTCAGGGCAGCGAAGTCAATCACGCGTCGACATAGTGCAGTCGAACACGTCGACGTCGAGCAGCTCCTTAATAGCTCATCCACGTGCAGCGACGTCCTCCTCGTGCTGCGGCTCGTCAAGCTCGTTGTCGGCTTGTCAGGCTCTCGTGTGGCGGCTCGTCCAAGTGCTGCAGATGCAACACCTCCAAGGTATCCACACGTGTAGGGAGGAAGCATCGCAAGCTAGACTGCTAGGTCCACGAGTTGCAACAAAGGTGAGGGCATGGGAGGGGGCGTGGCTGTGGTTCGACCAAAAGGTTAAACCCTAGGGCACCCCCACCACTCAATATATAGGGGTTCCTATTGGGCCTGTGGGTCCTAGGCCTATTAGTACTCCTAAACCTGGTCCAATTCAGATCATATCCGAATTAGGCTTCCAGCCCCTTAAGTGTGTGACCCTATAGGTTCGTATACGTATTGACATGGCGCAAGTACTCCTACTAGCCCAATAGTTGGTAGTGGCCTCTAGCAAGACGTGCCAACTCCTATACACACACGAAGATCATATCAGACGAACCATCACAACATCATGCTATTTCCTTTGCCTCACGATATTTGGTCTAGCTCCAAGCCGACCACTCTTTCTTGATCCTGTGATTTGGAATCCCTTTCTAGGTTAACTCTTAACCTCACGTAGCATGGCCATACATTTTCAGATCCAATCACTCGAGGGGTCCAGAGATCTCTCTCTCAAATAGAGAGGGGCAAATTCCATCTTGACTGACCATGCCTCACAACATGCTTCTTGACAAACCTGAAAGCGACCTTTATAACTACCCAGTTACGGTGTAGCGTTTGATAGCCCCTAAGTAAGTCGATCCACATCTTGAGTACATGCGACAATCTCAGGTCTAAGGACAAAACGTACACGTTGTGTAAAGAAAGAACTATGTAACTCGCGTTGGGTCAGTCCTAGCACATGTCACTACATGTGCCCACATTATTAGTTTGATATCTCCATGTCCATGACTTGTGAAACATAGTCATCAACTAATACACGTGCCAGTCTAATATTCATGTGTGTCCTCACATGAACTCCGACTAGAGACAACTTTTAGAATAACCATACAAGTAAAGAGTTTCACACACAATTCACATAATTGCAAATCAATTCAAGTAGCTTTAATTGGATATTCAAGGAACACAATATAAATCATGGGTACAAAGAAATATCATCATCTCAATGATTGCCACTAGGGCATATCTCCAACAGCAGTGGTGTCAACGTATCTTCGCCAAGAATTTGAGGAAGATAGGCCTCGACGTTTCGGATATGCTCACCCCGACGAACTCTTCATTCTACGTAATTGTCCCAGGCAACGCGGCTGTACCCCTTGGTCAGGTGGTTTTGCCAGTTACTTTCAGGACTAAAGAACACTACCGGAGAGAGTACATCCAGTTCGAGGTAGCTGATTTCAAGACTTCGAATCACACTATCCTTAGAAGACCTGCATTGGCCAAGTTCATGGCCATCCCGCATTACGTGTACCTTGTACTCAAAATGCTAGGACCCAAGGGAGTAGTCTCCCTGCGCGAAGACTTGAAGAGATCATACGACTGCAACACAGAAGCCGTGGAGCTGGCAGCGACTACTCAAGTGCCAAATTCGATGATACAAGTCTTTGCCACTTCCAAGAAACTGTCCACATCAGAACTCGAAATTATAGAGAAGAAGTCGGGGGCCCACCAAGGTCAAGCTGGCAAGCGAAGTTGATATCAAAGCCATTGACCTTAAGACTGGCAACAGCTCCAAGACAGCCTTGATTGGCTCAGGGCTAGATCCCAAATAGGAAGCCGCGCTCGTCAGCTTCCTTCGGACCAACCGAGACATCTTCGCATGGAAGCCATTGGATATGCCGGGGGTGCCCAGGAAGTTGATCGAGCACTCACTAAATGTGGATCCCAAAGCTACGCCAAAACGACAACGACTACATCAATTCGCCCATGATAGAAGAGAAGCAATCAAAAAGGAGTTGGCCAAACTACTCGCGGCGGGCTTCATAAAGGAAGTTTATCATTCTGGTGGCTAGCCAATCCCATCTTGGTGCGGAAGAAGAACAACAACAAGTGGAGGATGTGTGTCAACTACACAGAACTCAAAAAGCACTGTCTAAAGGATCCCTTTGGGCTCCCTATGATTGATCAAGTCATCGACTCGACGGCTGGATGCGCTCTACTCTAGTTTCTTGATTGCTACTCGGGGTATCACCAGATAGCTCTCAAGGAAGAAGACCAAATCAAGACCGCGTTTATCACCCCATATAGAGCTTTCTGCTACACTACAATGTCCTTCAGGTTGAAGAACACAGGCACCACATATCAACGAGCCATCCAGAAGTGCTTCAAGAATCAACTACACTGCAACGTAGAGACGTACGTGGATGATGTGGTCGTAAAGACTAAAAATCCTGACAACTTCATTGCGGATCTAGAAGAAACCTTCGCAAGCTTGCGAGAATTCCGGTGGATGCTGAAACCAACAAAGTGCATGTTCGGCGTGCCCTCCGGAAAACTACTCGGGTTCATCATCAGCCACCGAGGGATCGAGGCTAATCCCAAGAAGATTTCTACCATCACCAACTTGCATGCTCCATCGTGCATCAAGGACGTTTAGAAGCTGACTTGATGCACGGTGGCCCTCAATAGATTAAACTCAAGACTCGAAGAATGGGGACTACCCTTCTTCAAACTACTCAAGTAGCAAGATAAATTCCAGTGGACCGAGGAGGCAGATCAAGCCCTGCAATAGTTGAAGGACTTCTTATCCAAGCCACCGGTCTTCACGGTTCCAAATCCTAATAAAGACTTGCTGCTCTACATTGCCACGACTACCAATGTCATCAGCACGGTGATCGTGGTCGAAAGACCAAAATCAAGCCATGTATACAAAGTACAGAGGTCCGTCAACTTCATCAGCGAGGTGCTGTTAAATTCCAAATCCAAGTACCCGCTAGTCCAAAAGTTGCTATATGCAATAATACTCAACTCGTGGAAGCTACGACACTACTTCCAGGAAAACAACATCTCCGTCATCATAGACTTCCCCTTGGGAGAAATCCTCCACAATCGGGATGCAACAGGAAGAACATTGGGTCATGTACTTTGACGGATCACTCAAGCTGGAGGACGCCGGCGTAGGGGTGCTCTTAATCTCTTCCAAAGGCAAACAACTCAAATATGTCTTGCAGATCTTCTGAGAGGTATCCAACAATGAAGCTGAATACGAAGCGCTTCTGCATGGGCTCCGCCTGGCAGTCTCACTTGGAATCAAGCGATTGTTAGTCTACGATGACTCACTGGTGGTATTCAATCAAGTCAACGACGAGTGGGATCACCACAAGGACAACATGGATGCGTATTGCCTGGAAGTACGCAAGTTAGAGAACAAGTTCTCTAGTCTGGAGTTCCACCAAGTGGTCCGTGACAACAATGTAGCCGCGGACATCTTATCAAAGCTTGGATCTACTCGTGCTCAAGTTCCAATTGGGATCTTCATCCATGAACTAGACAAGCCATCCATAGCGGAGCTGGCACCATCAAAAACCACCAATCGAGGTCATGACGTACCATACCGAGAGGTTATGATGATCGATGTAGACTGGAGAACCCCCTTCATCGACTATATCAAGGAGCACAATTTACCTTCAGACAAGACAGAAGCAGAACAAGTCTCACGACGCAACAAGAATTATGTTCTAGTCGAAGACAAGCTCTAGATACGAGGCGCATCATCAGGAGTACTCATGAAGTGCGTCTCACGACAAGATGGTAAGAACATACTTGAGGAAATCCACAAAAGGCATTTGCATCAACCACGCATCCTCAAGAATGATCGTGGGCAAGGCTTTCAGAGCAGGATTTTATTGGCCTACAGCTCTCGCTGATGCTGAAGAACTAGTCCGCCGATGCCAAGGGTGTCAATTCTTCACCAAGCAACAACACATCCCTGCTTACAAATTGATCACCATACCACCCTGTTGACCCTTCGCATGCTGGGGGCTAGACATATTTGGCCCTCTACCTACGGCGCTTGTAGGGTTCAACTGAGTACTCATGGCGATTGACAAGCTTGCCAAGTGGATCGAGGTGAAGCTAGTGACTTGCCCCAAAGCAGACAGAGTACTCGACTTTCTCGACGAGATTGTCCATCACTATGGCTTCCCCAAATGCATTATCACAGACCTGGGTTCCAATTTCAACAACCAAGAGTTATGGGAGTACTGCGAGAACAGTGGGATCGACGTCCGGTACATCTCTATTGCTCATCCGCGGGCCAATGACCAGGTTGAGCGCACCAATGAGATGTTAATGGAGGCTCTCAAGAAAAGACTACACAACATTGGAAATTCTAAGGGGGCAAGTGGCTCAAGTAGCTATCCCAATGTCCACTGGGGGCTTCACACTCAAGCTTGCAAGCTTACAGGGTACTCACCCTACTTCCTAGACTACGGATCAGAAGCCATTCTCCCTGCCAGTCTCTAGTAGTCGAGCAGTATCAAGAGGGCGCAGCTGAAGAAACAAGGCGTCTAGACTTAGACAGCCTCAAAGAACCTCGCCATGCAACACTTTTCCAGTCAGCAAGGTACCTTGAAGGAATCCGCCTCTATCATGATTGAAACGTCAAAGAACATTCGTTCAACACCGGCGACATAGTTCTCAAGCGTATCCAAGACACCAAGGGGCCGCACAAGCTAAATTCGCCATGGGAGGGTCCTTTCATCGTTTCCAAGGTCACTAGACCTGGGTCGTATAGGCTACAAACTCTCTCTGGTGAATAACTCAACAACTCATGGAACATCAAGCACTTGTGTCAATTCTACCCATAGTTTGCATATTCATGTAAATTGGCCACCGGCCTCAATTGTACAATTACAATTTAATAAAGCATATTTATTTTTCATCGTAAAACAACTAGTCTCTGCCTGATTGCAACTTGTAAAAGTAGGTTCACAGAGCTATTTATCTCCCCGGGTACTATCACCCAACTTGCGGCTTGTAGTCAGAAGCCTGCAAAAGGTATTTTCGAGTTATTCAACTCGTTGGACGCAATTGTCCACACGCGACTTGCAAAAACAAGTTCGCACACAAATTCATAAGCTAGTCAGCTCCTTGGACAAGTCCATCCATCAACGACATCTTGCAGAAAAGAAGTCGTTAGCAACTCGGAAGTCATCTATACTACTCAAGTTTTCTCCTAGATAAGACTATCTAGTCGCAGCTTGTAAAAACAAGACTGTAGTTCTAGGTCTTCGGGAGCACAACATCCGAACAACCCAGAGAGGTTGCAAGGGTAGGCTTCAGCTGACGAAGTCCTAAGGAGTCTACTCGCCTAAAGAGTCTGACTACCTAGATACCTGAGTACTGTCACTCTGTAGAAAGGGGTTGCATCCTAAACATACTGTGCATCGTGTATCTGAAGAGGCTCACAAGAGTAGCCTTGAGCGTAGACATTCATGACTACCGTACGAGCAACTATCAGGGTAGTTTGGGAGATGCACTAAAACAAAGAATTCAAACAAGTGGACAGTAATGAAATTTGCAACAAGACTTCAAAGAATTTATATTTTCGTTCATATCATGTTTATATTACAATGATTCAGTGTCTTTACATACAAACTACCCAAGGTCTATTTGACTAGCTACTTCCTTGGCAACAGGAGCCATCTCTTGTAGGTATTGTTGGAACTACTCATCAGAGCAGTCTTGTGCAATCCCCTCCGCAACTGGAGCTAAGTCCGCCTGCGGGTAGAAAGACTTCACCATTGCCAACAACTACTTCGAGACCGACTCTGCCATCTTCTAGATGTACCCGGTTATCTTCGCAGGAACTTCCTTGAGTATCTCCGCTAGAGGGTGGGTCTTCATGCCTTCCGCCAGGGGCTCCACCATATTAGTGATCGGCTGAGCGGCTTTCTGTCAGCTCCTTCAAAGCAAGCTTGGTCGCCTCTAGCTCAGCCTCGCACTCCCGGATGTACTTCATGGCGTTCACCAGATCCAATTCTCCGTCGGCGCACATTTTTTGCTTCTTCTCCAGGAGGTGCTCTAGGTTATTGTACAGAGCGGATGACTTGTCGTGTTGCTCCGTCACTCTATAGTATGAGTTCTGCTAGTCCGTGGCTCAGCCTTGGAGATCATCTTTAACCTTCTGGAGCTTTGCAAAAACAACACAAGGAGCAATTCAGTTTTGTCAAAGTACAATCAATACTCGATGACCAGCGAGATATAACAAGTTACCTTTCAGCTGATGATTCAACATCTTGTTGCGCTTCTGGAGGCGATCCTTCTTGTCCGCAGCTTGTTGAACAAGATTGCGATACTCGACGGCTTGACTGTCGTACTTCATGAGCAGCCGTGATGAGTACTCCTGCTCCTTGGCTAGCTCTCGCTCGAGTGCTTGCGCTCGCATCACGGTGTCTCCATAGCCCTAGAGCGTCTCCGACTTCTGGCGGGAGGATTTGATTACATCTTGCAAAATAGAGCAGGTACTCATGTCAAGATACGGGTACTAATTTTTAATTATGGACAAAGCAGAAGAAGACTTACCACTGCATATTTGCCTACATGGCAGTACATCTCCATTATTGTGGCTTCCATCTCCACATCGAGGAGCGGGTCATCGAGTAGCTGCAGTTCTTCAAGTATAGCCTTCGAAGGTACCCATGGTTCCTCATGTTCTTCGGCAATAGACACACCAAGAGGAACCAGGGCACAACTTCTCGAAGGACATGCTTTAGAAGATGAGATGGAGGCCATGGCGTGGCTAGTAGATGGTCCCACCTCAGAAGGTGGGGCGGACGAAAAAATTTGGAGAGCTCCAACAATTTCAGCCTCTACTTCTGGCTCGAGGGCTACACGGGTAGCCATGACTCAAGAAGTAGTTGCCATGGCAGCTTCAGTGCTTTCCTCTGGCTTAGGGGCTACAAATGTAGCCACAACGATAGAAGTAGTCGCTCTGATTGGCTCGGCTATAGGCAGCTCGGGGGCTGGCATGAAAGTGACATTCAGTGACGCAATAATATCATGCATAAGTGCAGCTACAAGGGATACAACACCTGGAGCTACTTCCAGCGCAGACTGCTCCTATGACGGCGGAATTGTAGGCGCTGGGATGAGGTCTTGGGCCGAGCGGCTGCTGCCATCGGTTGCAGACTTCAAGCTCGGGCCTCCAATGTCCATGCTGTCAGGCATGCATCCCAGGCCCACGAGTAGACCCTGGACGGCCCACTAAGGGATGTACTCGGATATGATCAAGACAAGGGGATAGGCGTATCCCACTCAGACTAGTTAAGTGTGTGTATAGAAACTACTCGGGGCAAACTGAGTGGAACTCTGTACCCGTACTTGACTAGGACTAGGACTTGTAACCCTACCCTCCCGTGCATATAAGGGCGGGCAGGGACCCCCCCTCAAACAGAATAACTCCAAGTGCATCTAAGATCAATACAAACAAACACACAGGATGTAGGGTATTACGTGATCTAGCGGCCCGAACCTGTCTAAATCGTGTTCCTTGCATCACCATTGATTCCTTGATTCTCAACGGCCCTTACCGCACAAAATACCACCTAGGGTACCCCCTATGCGGGTTGCCGGTCTAAAACACCGACATCTGGCGCGCCAGGTAGGGGAGCTCATCGAGTTTCTCAGTGCGAACTCAATGGCAACGGTCATCATCAAGCCCGTCTTCACCAACGAAGCGGGTGCAACCTTCGTTTTTGGATCCTGGCTCTGCATCACCTACGGCGCTGGATCGTTCCGGCGCCAAATCGTCAGCGTCTAGGTGAAGAAATCGGAGGATTCGATCAGCAAAAACCAAAATTTCAAACTCGACAACTTCGAGTTCGACTACGCGTCGGACTCGACTTCGGTTCGGACTAGTTGGTCCCAGTCGCTCCTCAAATTGACTTCGACTCCAAAACGGTTTCCAAACAGACTTCGCAGTGCAGCCGAAACCCACCAGAGTTTCCTCACTCGAATTCAACTCAAACTCAGGAATGACGAAGATGACAACTCCGACTCGGCCTATCTCCCAGAGATACCATTATCCAGACCAGCCCAAGGTCTGGTAATAACTACAACATCACAAGGTAGATTCGTTCACTGGCCAGGAATGCGACCATCCCTTGCCCGTGACTACGAGTCATGCCTTGTCGCTCACATAGACAACCTCCCGTACCAGGAAGGCGTCCCACTCACTTCCAACCACGAGGAAAGTTCCACAGAGATTCCAACATCAAGCTCCGGAAGCTACTACCCGGACAGAGAAGTTTTTGTTATTACTCAAAACAACAACCCGGATACTAGCCAGAACAGAACCCCAGGCGATTAGCACAACTCGACAACATCTCAAAAGGCGAGTCAACAGCTGACGCCCCACAAAATGAAACCTCCGATCAAAGAAACCAAATAAGGATGCACAATCCTACTCGAGCTGAGCGACGGCAGTCGATGGCTACAAATATTCCCATCACAAACCTTGAAAGAGCATTTGATGCAGTTCAGGCTCAGGAACATACCACTCCACTTGCAGCAATCGCTTCCATCAATCTTTTAACAACGCTCATACCCCGAGACGGAGACAACGAGGCCACAGCTCAGCTCATGTAGCGCGGCAACGGTCTAATCGCACAACTCGCAGAATCACCAATCCCATCTGTTCCTCGCATCACAGCTCATCAAGAAGGCAACAGAGGTGCTGCAGCCAACAACAACGATGCTCAAAGAAATGACAATGAAGTCATTAACCAATCTCGGCAACACAGCCAAGGCCCAAGTAAACAAAATGCCCCAATATGCCAGAAGGACGTCGGAGAAGTCAGCTGCACTAACTCCGTAAAAAGTATTCGCCCTACTCGAAAGAACCACGAAGTGTTAAACTTCAGTGATCTACGAGAAATACTCAACAGTCGACGTGAGCGAGAAGTCGACAACTACAACCACTTTCCTGCTTTCACAAATAGGGTAATGAAGACAAGACTACCTGAGAAGTTCAAGCCAACAGGAATCACCAAGTATGATGGCAAGCAAGACCCAATTCAACGGCTACGATGCTACTCGCTAGCAGTCCAAGCAGCCGGGGGCAATAACGACACCAAAGTCATCCACTTTCCCATATGCATGGAACCCGCACCGCTAACGTGGCTCGAGTCCCTCAAACCCAAGTCAATCGACTCTTGGGTATATTTGACAAAAGCTTTCACCAACAACTACGCCGGCTCCATGGCTAGACCAGGCAACAAGATTGACTTGAGCCAAATTAAGCAAAAAGAAGGTGAAACCTTGCGCGACTACTTGCGACGATTCTTTGAAAAGAAGGCAACTATAGTCGACATTTCAGAAACAGACGTCATCGAGTGTTTCCAGAACGGACTCTATGATAGATGGACATACCAAGACTTCGATCGACGGCGACCAGCTAATGTCAAAGACCTTAAAGTCATGATACAACAGTGGGCAGATGAAGAAGACAAAGAGCGAGAACGGTTTGGCTCCCATCGCAACCGTGGACGCGATAACAACAACAATGACCAGGATAGAACTCGACACAATGATACTCGAAATAACTTTTTGAGTAATCAGAATCGCAAAAGGAAGCCCGACAACACCGTTGCTGCCATGACCAACTCCGGGAAAAAGGGATCCCGTAAAAACGATGAAGGGACAACCTTCACCGATCTACTCAAAAAGCAGTGCCCATGGCACCTGACTAGCAAACACTCGGCGATAGACTGCTACAGCATGCGCCGAGTCATGCAAGAGTTACCTGCACCACCACCCCTTGAAGAATACAGCAAGATAAAGGACAAGGGCAAGAACAAAGTCCACAACGACGAAGAAGAGGAAGGCGACTTCCAGACCACCTCCAAGATAGTCAATGTCATTTTTGGTGGAATTCCAGGCACCGCATCCAAGCGAGCCAGCAAACTCGTACTCAGGGAGATCATGGCGATAGAACCAACAGATCCAACACTGCTAAAATGGTCAGAAGTGCCCATAACCTTCACCAGGAAGAACCAATGGACCAAGTTTTCAGAACCAGGCCGGTTTCCCCTAGTACTCGACCCTGTCGTGGGAGGCTCGAAACTGACAAAGGTATTCATTGATGGCGGAAGTGGCCTCAACATCATTTTCGCCAAGACTCTAAGGAAAATGTGCCTCGACATCACAGAAATGCTCACCCCAACAGATTCACCCTTCTATAGCATCGTACCTGGAAACGCAGCTATACCGCTAGGATAAGTTGTCTTCCCAGTCCTCTTCGGAACTAAGGAACACTACCGAACCGAGTATATCAGATTTGAAGTCACCGACTTTGAGACATCTTACCACGCCATACTCGGAAGGCCAGCACTCACAAAATTCATGGCCGTACCACATTACGTTTACCTGGTACTCAAAGTGCCAGGGCCCAAGGGGGAACTAACGCTACAGGAAGATCTACGGCGATCCTACGAATGCGACACAGAAGCCGTAGAGATCGCCACAACTTCTCAAGCACCTAGTCCCATGCAACAAGTCTTCACAGCTTCAAAGAAACTCCATCCAACCAAACTCGAGATCCCAGAAAACAAGTCGGGGTCTATAAAGGTGAAACCCGCAAGCGAGCAAGACTTCAAACCAGTCGATCTCCAGACAGGTGACTCCTCCAAGACAACCCTGATTGGAATAGGGCTAGATCCTAAATAGGAATCCGCGCTTGTCAGTTTCCTTCGGGCTAACCACGATATCTTCGCTTGGAAACCGGCTGACATGCCCGGTGTGCCCAAGGAGCTGATCGAGCACTCTCTAAATGTTGATCCCAAAGCTACTCCAAAACGGCAGCGACTCCGCCGGTTCGCTCAAGATAGACGAGAAGCAATCAAAAAAGAGCTAGCCAAGCTACTCGCGGTAGGGTTCGTCAAAGAAGTCTTTCACCCCGACTGGCTAGCCATTCCCGTACTCGTTCGTAAGAAAAACAATGAGTGGAGAATGTGTGTCGACTACACCGACCTCAACTAGCACTGTCCTAAAGACCCTTTCGGACTACCTAGGATCGACCAAGTGGTCGACTCCACTGCTGGGTGCGCTTTACTTGTTTTCTCGACTGCTACTCAGGCTATCATTAGATAAGCCTCAAAGAAGAAGATCAAGCTAAAACAGCTTTCATCACACCTTTTGGGGCTTTCTGCTACAAGACAATGTCCTTCAGATTAAAAAACGCAGGGGCAACCTATCAACAAGCAATACAGATGTTCTTCGAAAAGCAACTTCACCGCAATGTCGAAGCTTATGTGGAGGACGTAGTCGTCAAAACAAGAAATCAGGAGGAACTCATCGCCGATCTAGAGGAAACTTTCTCTAGTCTACGAGCTTTCCGATGGAAACTCAATCCTAATAAATGCGTCTCCGGAGTACCTTCTGGCAAGTTACTCGGGTTCATCATTAGCCATCGCGGCATTGAAGCCAACCCAGAGAAAATATGTGCCATCACAAACATGCAAGCACCTGCTAGCATCAAGGATGTGCAGAAACTCACAGGCTGCATGGCAGCCCTCAACCGGTTCATCTCGAGACTTGGAGAGCGGGGACTACCCTTCTTCAAGCTTCTCAAATGACAAGACAAGTTCAAATGGACAAAAGAGGCAGACAAGGCACTGACGAGCCTCAAAGACTTTTTGTCAAAGCCTCCTGTACTCACTGCTCCATCTCCAAATGAAGACTTGCTCCTATACATATCAGCTACTACTCATGTCATCAGCACGGCAATAGTAGTTGAACGGTCTGAACCCGGCCACGCTTACAAGGTCCAAAGACCTGTGTACTTTGTCAGTGAAGTACTCTCGGACTCCAAAACTCGGTACTCACCGATACAAAAACTCTTATACGCAATCCTGCTCACCTCTCGGAAACTGCGCCATTATTTCCAAGAACACAACATCACAGTCATCTCTGACTTCCCACTCGGCAAAATTCTCCACAACAGAGATGCCACGGGTAGAATCTCCAAATGGGCAGTTGAACTCGGAGCTCTAACCTTGGACTTCAAGCCAAGGACAGCTATCAAATCCCAAGCTTTGGTCGACTTCATGGTTGAATGGACTGAAAATCAAGTACCAACACCAGTCGAGTGGCCAGAACACTAGGTAACGTATTTCGACGGGTCCCTCAAACTCGAAGGAGCCGGTGCAGGCGTACTCCTCATCTCCCTGAGAGGAGATCAGCTCAAATACGTATTGCAAATCTTCTGGGAGGCATCAAACAACGAAGCCGAGTACGAAGCACTGCTACACGGCCTTCACCTTGCAATCTCCCTCGGCATCAAAAGGCTACTGGTGTATGGCGACTCACTAGTCGTTATAAACCAAGTCAATGACGAGTGGGATCGAAACAAGGACAACATGGACACTTAATGCAAAGAAGTTTGCAAACTGGAAAACAAATTCTCAGGCTTGGAATTTCATCACATCGTCCGTGACAACAACGTAGCCGCTGACGTGTTATCAAAAATGGGCTCAACTCGTGCAGAGGTTCCAGCAGGAATTTTCGTACACAAACTGCACAAGCCGTCCATACCTAAACAAGTTACACTGCCAGTAGTCCAGACTACTGATGTCACTCAAGAAATCATGATGATAGAAGTCGACTGGAGGACACCCTTCATCGACTACATCAAGGATCACAAGTTACCCTCTGACAAAAAACAAGCTGAACAAGTTTCTCGATGAGGAAAAAACTACGTTCTAGTCGGAGACAAGCTCTACAGGAAAGGCGCATCATCAGGGGTACTCATGAAGTGTGTTACCCGAGAGGATGGCCAAGAAATCCTAGAAGAAATTCACAAGGGGATCTGCGGCAACCACACATCTTCACGAACAATAGTCGGCAAGGCTTTCAGAGCAGGCTTCTACTAGCCAATGGCTCTGGCTGACGCTAAACAATTAGTTTGGAAGTGTAAGAGTTGTCAATTCTTCACTAAACAGCAACATGTTCCTGCCTACAAGCTAGTCACAATACCTCCAACATGGCCGTTTGCCTGCTGAGGGCTCGACATGATAGGGCCACTGCCAACTGCGCCAGGAGGATTCAACCGAGTACTCGTGGCAATCGACAAATTCACCAAGTGGATCAAGGTCAAACCAGTCACTTGCCCCAAGGCAGACCGAGTCCTCGACTTCTTGGATGAAATCCTACACCATTACGGCTTTCCAAACAGGATCATCACAGACCTAGGGTCCAACTTCAACAACCATGACTTCTGGGAGTATTGCGAAAATAGTGGCATTGACATCCGGTACGTCTCTGTCGCTCACCCACAAGCTAATGGACAGGTCGAGCGTGCCAACGGCATGATACTCGAAGCTCTTAAGAAACGACTACATGACGTCGGCAACACGAAAGGAGCCAAATGGCTCAAGGAATTACCCAATGCTCTGTGGGGACTACGAACCCAACCATGCAAGACTACTGGGCTCTCTCCCTATTTTCTTGTATATGGCTCAGAAGCTATACTACCCGCAGACGTCATGTGGCAATCTCCTTCAGTCGAACAATACGATGAAGAACTAGCAGAAGAAACAAGGCGGATAGATCTAGATAGTCTAGAAGAAGCAAGATGTGCAGCACTAGTGCAATCTGCCAGATAACTTGATGGGTTAAGGCGTTACCATGACCGCAACATCAAAGAACGATCTTTCAACTTAGGCGACATGGTCCTCAAATGAATCCAAGACACGTCAGGGTTGCATAAACTCAATTCACCATGGGAAGGCCCTTACATTGTATCCAAGGTTATGGGACCTGGATCCTACAAACTACAAGAGCTCTCAGGAGAACAAGTACCAAACTCTTGGAATATAGAACACCTTTGTCGCTACTACCCATAGCAGCACCCGAGTAATCGCTTCAAAGCAAAAACTCATGTCAACTACTCGAGCCAACAGCTCGACTACCGACTTCAAGACACACTACTCTTGAAACAAGACTACCAACTCAACAGGCATCCTAGCTCTGGTACAAAGCCTCAGCAGCAAAGTAATTTTTTACTCACACCCGAAGATACATCAAGTTACATACGAGTACAAGTACTCGGAATACAAAAAGACTGCAAGCAACTTCCTACTGGCGGGCTGCATTTAAGCCTCAGGCTTTTACAATATCACAAAGCCACTCAGGTCTGCTGACTACAATGGAAGGGACCTACACGCAAGGAAGCTGCGCAAAACGCAGCCATATTTAGGTCCTCTACCCAAGGCAACGCTAGGTACTCCTGCACCGCCGCTGCCTGGGCAGCGCAATGATGAATCCCGCGCGCCGCGCCAAGAGGGAACCAAGGCTGCTCTTTTGCTAGCCTTGCCGAGCCAATCCACTCTACGACCACACCTCCACCTCACAGTGAGCGGGATAAAGACCGCGTCACTCATCACCCATCACCCGCGAGTTCCAGCGCGTACTCCGCTGGATCACGAGCTGCAAGATGAGGCGCGCGATGAAACCTCCTACGAGGATTCTTCTAGCATCGCGGCTATCCCTACGAGGGCTAGAGTCTGTGGAGGGAAGGTGGTCTCAATCTACGAGGAATCTTCTAGCACCGGTATACTCTTTGAAGGCTCTCTACACTCAAACAACAACAACCGAAGGCAATCCATTGCTACTTAGAAGCTTGATTCGGGTCGACCTCCAAAGGTGGCCTATTTATAGCCAAGCGCTACAACTACCAAAACACCCAGGAGTTACTATGCACCCATGATCGATGAGTCTGACGACCCTTGACTCTACCCACGTGAAAGCATTCACGCCACAAAGGACAAAAGAGTACAATACACCCGTGCACCCCCAATTCAAAAAGCAGGGTACTCGACAAACACCGCGCCTACTCAAAGCTCAGAACTACTCCAGCCGAGCATGGTTTGCGCTCAAAACGCATCCTTGTCTCCGGGGCTTGGATAAATCCAACCCTCTAAGCCAAGGGGTCGGGCGATACAAAGCCTTGCGATAAGGGGTCGGGCGCATCCGACCCTGGGACCAAGGGTCGGGCGAGGTGGAGTTCCATCCTCAAGAGGTCGGGCACGTCTGACCCTGGGACCTTGGGTCAGGCGAGATGGAATAAACTACTCTTCGCCCACGTTAAGACAACCACTTCAAACAACAACAGTATGTACAAGGATTCATTCATCAGACAAAGTATTGTTTAGAGTACCCGGCCACTTACAAGAGTGCATAAAAGATCAAGGCTCTTCCAGCGATACAAATTCAGAAATCTTGGACGCAATTGGCTCCGCCTCCTCGAGGTACTGTGCATAAGCTTCTTCTGTGCAGTTGCGAGCAATGCCATCACCAGCCGCCGACAAATCTGCCCTCGGGTAGTATGACTTGACCACAGTAAGGACTTATTTGCAAACAGCCTTGCAGAGGCCTGCCACCTTACCCGGGGCAGCCTTCAAGCGCTCGACTAGCGATTGAGGTCCTGCGTTCTCTTCCAAGGGGGCAATGGCGTTCACCAAGTCTTGGGCGACAACAGTTAACTCTTGGAGTTCACCTTGAAGTCTTCCTATGGTCTGGACATGATCTCTGCATGCCACCATGGCCATAGCAAGCATCACCCCATTCTGAATCTTCCTATCTCGCTGATGCTCGCAAGCAGCCTGTGCTTCCCTCAGCGCGGCCCGAAGCTGTTCAGCCTCATCTGCTACTCGGTCGTGCGCATTTCTCCAGTCAAGGAGTTCGCTACTCGCAGTGGCCTCCTTCCGTTTGAGTTTTGCAAAACGAACAAGTTCAAACAACCGACTACAGTCAGATATACTCGGAACATACAAAGCATTCACCTTGATACTTTTTATTCAAAGACTTGTAGCGGCTCTCCAGCTTCTGTTGCAAGACTTCATGATCTGATCGCTCCACAGCAAAGGATTTCGCTCCAGCTTCATGAACCCTCAAGAATTCTATAAGTCGGGCACACTCCTGCTCCAAGTGATGGTTTCATTCCTGAAGGGCCCGAGTGTTCCTTTGCATCTGGTCATACAGCTCCTGCAAAGCAACGCAATCGGTCAAGTCCATTAATCATTAACTCTGTTAGACAAAGCAAAGAAAACACACCTAGAAGCTACGAAAAACATCAACGGCCCTCTGAAACTCCAACTCAGATGGAAGCCCAAGTACTGGACCCTCAGTACTCTTCACAGCGTGCGGAGCCGCACCCAAGGCGGTACCTAAGACACAAGCATCAGTCAACTCAATACCACAACTACAATACCAAGACCCCAGTTACATACCTACAACAGTTGGTTCTTTGGATTTCTCTATGTCCACTACAGCCAGAGCTCCGCCAGTAGATGTCATCAAAGTTATATTTCCTGAACCCGAAGCGGCCGAGGGGTCCTCCACTGAGCGGATCACCTCTTGAAGCATAGACATGGTAGCTCCAAGACAACTAGCATCAACTTTGGATACTTCTTCAACAATCAAATCCTCCAAAGGAGCAGAAAGCGTAGTTGGGGGACACGACTCTGCTCCTACCTCGACAGGGATAGTCTCCTCCGCATCCCTACATCAAAATATAAAGTTATCTCACGGCCTCAAGAAAGCTCGAAGATGCACACCAAGGATAAACAACTCACCGAGTTGATCGTGGTGGTAATCGCACACGCTTCTTCTCGGCGATAGGTGGTCGAGTAATTGGCGCCATGAGAGCAGCTGCTGGCGCTGTCTTCTCGCCAAGACCTAGAAACAACAGGGTCAAGACTACAGCAAACTCGGACTAACAAAAAATAGTTGGGAAGAAAACTCACCACTAGCAATCACATTGGATAACAAAGAACCAGTAGCAACTACTGGCGATACCTCCTTCGCAATACCAGCCCCTCCGACAGGCAAACCCAGGACTGCCTGGTTAGGGACCGGCAGCATGGTAGCCGACGGAGCTTGGGCTGTCAGCTCGGGGGCTACTCCAGCATCCGCTGGCGGCACCCCCTCTGGCACCTTCTCAACAGATGCAATACCAACGCCCTGGTCGGTCACGACTACTTCTTCGGAAGAAGCCTCATCACCACCAAGTGCCGCATCGCCAGCCTTTTGAGAAAGACAAAGTGATCACAAGATTACAAGTTAAAATTCATCAGCTACAAGTGAGTACATGGCTACATACCTTGGCACCCTGAGACTTCTCAGGAGGTGAAGTTGAGGTAGACTTAGTAGCACACATCTTGCGGACTACTCGGTGTTTCTTCACAGGAGGAGAGGGCTCGTCCTCTGACTCTTCAGCAACAGATTCTTCTTCTTCTTATTGCGCCAAGTAGCCGTCAAGAACTCGGGACTACAAAAACAAGTCGACACTCAAACAATATTCCAAAAGTTCAAAAAGTACAAGTCAAGTGAAGGGCCATACCAAGCATCGTATTGACGAAGAGCTGAAGGAATAACTGGTACTCCTTGATAGTTCCTGAAGAACTTGGCCAGCAGTGCTTCCACATCATCGTCGGATATATATCCTCAGCGGACATATGCGATGGGTCGTTAAATCCCGAGTACTCACCCCCTGAGTGAGCCCGTTTCTGAAGAGGCTGAACCCTTCTCTTGAGAAAACTGGCCACCACGTTAATCCCAGTCAGACCAAGTGCTTTCAACTCGGTAATCTGGTACAACAAATGGTCGAGCTCCGAGGTATCTTCAGGTTCGCTCACCCAGTTCTCTGCGTGCTTTGGCGCGTGACCAGTAACCGCCGGCAAGCGAGGATTATGGTTCCCAATATAGAACCATCTCTTTTTCCACTCCCCATGGGAGTCAGTCAAATTATATTCAATATACGCACCCGAGTTTCTGAGTTGGAACCCGGCGCCTCCAAAGACCTCCGTCCTAAGTGCACTAGGCTGAGGTTTACAGTGAAACAACTTCCTAAACAGTTCAAGGCTATGAGGAACCCCCAAGTAAACTTCGCAGAGGTGCACAAAAATTGACATATGCAGTACACCATTGGGGTTCAAGTGTACAAGTTGAAGCTTATAGTACTCGAGGATACCTTTGAAGAAGTCGGAGGTGGGCACTGCCAAACCCCTCTCCACAAAATGTGCAAGCATCACCAACTCGTTGGGGTGTTCCTCGAACTGCCACGCATTCACAAAAGCAGGGCGCCACTCGAGTACCTCTTTCGGCTGCAAAAGCTTGGCTTCGACAAGCGCCTGAACAACTTCCTTCTTCATCACCGAATGCTGCCACATCGCTCCACGCGGCGGCGGCGCAATCTGGTTCGTCAGCCCCACCTTCGGTGCTGGCAACACCAGTTCCTTCCCCTTCTTTGATTTCACCTTGCCCGCCGCCGGAGCCTTGCCCTGAGCCTTCTCAGGTTTCTTCCCCATCTTGGTGCGCATCCGCCGGTTTCAACCTCAGAAAAATGCTCTCAACCTCGGATCTCTCTCAAGGGAGTAGCAATGGCGGCTGCAGCACTACACAATCGCGATGGCGCAAATGCGGAACAGAAGAGCAGGGGAGGAAGAAAAGCAGATCTGTTACAATGGTGTGTAAACCTAACCGAAAGGGGTTCCCCCAATTATATCTCCGCCACCTCTGGATTCCAAGCGTCAGTTACGCAACAGAAAGGTTTAAAGTAGGTTAATTTCCTTAAACAACCAACGGCTACTCTTTTCAACGGGTTTTGACCACTTCAACGACAAAAATCGCCTAAGTGCTCGGGGGCTGCGGGTACCGTACCCGATGGTCAGATTTTTCTTTTTCAGCTTACTAAGTGTAAAAACAGCCAAGAAGCAGGATTGATCCTAAGCCTGATTCTTCGACTCAACCTAAGGCTCGGGGGCTACTCTATATGAAGTGCGATTGTCATCGCACTACCATATAAAATTCTTGGAATAAGAAGCAATTCAAAGGAACAAGAAGAGTACCTTCCAGCCACGCGACAGTACTCGAGCACTTCGGACACTACAACCTCTACGATGAACTACTCAGATAGTGCCCACAGTACTCGAGACTATGGCGCACGACTACAAAGTACTCGGGGGCTTGTCGGGCATGCATCCCAGGCCCACGAGTAGACCCTGGACGGCCCACTAAGGGATGTACTCGGATATGATCAAGACAAGGGGATAGGCGTATCCCACTCGGACTAGTTAAGTGTGTGTATAGAAACTACTCGGGGCAAACCGAGTGGAACTCTGTACCCGTACTCGACTAGGACTAGGACTTGTAACCCTGCCCTCCCGTGCATATAAGGGCGGGCAGGGACCCCCCTCAAACAGAACAACTCCAAGTGCATCTAAAATCAATACAAACAAACACACAGGACATAGGGTATTACGCGATCTAGCAGCCCGAACCTATCTAAATTGTATTCCTTAAGTCACCATTGATTCCTTGATTCTCGACGGTCCTTACTGCACAAAAGACAAGTGTCAAGACACACTACACAACAAAGTCAAGTCACAATCAGTACTCGAGTGACACTTTAGTACTTACTTGATGGAGCTCTTAATCATCAAGGAGGGCTCCCCTACCAAGCATGGGCTTGAATGTGGGTGACGGCTTCTTTGGCGTGGCTTGTTTGATCACAGTTTGAACCTCGCCAGGCTTGTCCGCCGTCTCCACTCCTTGGGTAGTTTGTGCGCTAACAGGGTTGGCCTTAGCAATGGGAAGCTCATCGTCATCATCAAGCTCGATGACCTCCTTAATCATTGGCAGCTCCTGCTGCACGACTTCTTTAGTCGTATTATCCACCTCTATCTCCTCCTCGACTATATGCAATCTGCCAATGTTACATTTAGTAAGACATGGTTGTAAGGAAATTACTTACAAGTACTTGGTCCTCAGGATCCTATCCTTCTTCAAATGTGATTATCGGAGGAGGGATGTCCTCGACGGTGACAGACTTCTTCGCCACACGCTTGGTGGTGATGGTACGCCTCTTGTTCGGCGGCGGCACCAGACCAGCCTCCAGGTCATCTTCAGCTTCATGCTTGGATGTTCCAGAAGAAGACCCAACCTTGTCCGACGGTCGGGCCTTGATCACAAATTCCCCAGTAGCCTCTGAGTCAGAGCTGATGAAGGAGGAGCACCCTTTCGACTCCTCCTCCTCGACTACCTTTTGTACTTTGGTAGTCATGTGTACACATGGAGCGGTGTCAGAGCCATCCGATCCAGGTAGAGGAGGAGCAGAGCAGAACAAGTGAACTTCTTCCTGCATGAGAAGACAAGTTAGAAAATCAACAAGTACAAAAATTAGTACTCGGGGGCTAAAGCAATGGGTACTTACACTACTTGGCGGGTTCGCGGCGCATAACTCCAAAACAATAGCCGGGATCTCTCTCGCATGCTTGAACAGGCCCCTCAACCGCGCCATGACTTCATCCACGGACAAGTCATCTGATGTCATCTGGGATGGATCGTTGTGGCTGGAGTAGTCATATCCCCATGTGGACCACAGCTGTAGTGGTTGGATCCAGCCCCTTAAGTGTGTGACCCTATGGGTTTGGATACGTATAGACATGGCCCGAGTACTCCTACTCAGCCCAATAGTCGGTAGCGACCTCTAGCAAGACGTGCCAACTCTTATACGCACACAAAGATCATATCAGACGAACCGTCACAACATTACGTACATGCTATTCCCTTTGCCTCACGATATTTGGTCTAGCTCCAAGCCGATCGCTCTTTCTCGATCCTGTGATTCGGAATCCCTTTGTAGGTTAACTCTTAACCGTACGTAGCATGGCCATGCATTTTCGGATCCGATCACTCGAGGGGCCCAGAGATATCACTCTCAATCAGAGAGGGGAAAATCCCATCTTGATTGACCATGTCTCACAGCATGCTTCCTGACAAACCCGAAAGCTACCTTTATAACTACCCTGTTACGGTGTAGCGTTTGATAGCCCCTAAGTGAGTCGATTCACATCTCGAGTACATGCGACAATCTCAGGTCTAAGGATAAAGCGTACTTGTTGTGTAAAGCGAGAACTACTTCTCGTGTTGGGTCAGTCCTAGCACATGTCTCCACATGTGCCCACATTATTAGTTTAACATCTCCATGTCCATGACTTGTGAAACATAGTCATCAACTAATACATGTGCTAGTCTAATATTCATGTGTGTCCTCACATGAACTCCAACTAGGGACAACTTGAGAATAACCATACAAGTAAAGAGTTTTCCATACAATTCACATAATTGCAAATCAATTCAAGTAGCCTTTAATGGATATTCAATGAACACAATATATAAATCATTGATACAAATGTAATATCATCATCTCTATGATTGTCTCTAGGGCATACCTCCAACAGTCTCCCACTTGCACTAGAGTCAATCTAGAAGGTATCTAATACCCATAGCTCTTACATGCGCATCATGCTTAGCCTGCAGGAGTGGTTTTGTCAACGGATCAGAAATATTCAGATCCGTGTGTATTTTGCATATCTTGATCTCACCCCGGTTAACGAAGTCTAGAATGAGATGAAATCGTCGCATTACATGTTAGGTCTTCTGGTGATTCCTTGGCTCCTTTGCTTGCGCAATTGCCCCATTGTTATCACAGTAGAGATTCAATGGGCTGGACGCATTCGGGAACACACCAAGCTCAATAAGGAAATTCCTTATCCAAACACCCTCCTTCGCGGCTTCCGAAGCCGCGATGTACTCGGCTTCTGTCGTAGAATCGGCCACCGTCTCCTGTTTGGAACTCTTCCAACTAATAGCACCACCATTTAGCATGAACACAAATCCTGATTGTGACTTTGAATCATCTCTATTGGTTTGGAAGCTAGCATCGGTGTAACCTGTTACAACGAGCTCCTCCTCACCTCCATAGACGAGGAACATATTTTTAGTCCTTCTCAAGTACTTAAGAATGTTTTTCACCGCTGTCCAGTGACTCTCACCTGGATCAGACTGGTGTCTGCTTGTCATACTCAGCGCATATGAAACATCTGGGCAAGTACTTATCATTGCATACATGATAGATCCAATAGCCGAGGCATATGGCACTCTACTCATGCGATCCTGCTCATCAGCAGTCGAAGGACACTGAGTCTTGCTGAGATGTATGCCATGTGACATAGGCAAGAACCCTTTCTTTGCCTCTTCCATGCTGAACCGCTTCAATACTTTGTCAATGTAAGTATCTTGGCTTAATCCTATAAGCCTTCTCGATCTATCTCAATAGATCTTAATGCCCAGAATATATGCCGCTTCCCCTAAGTCCTTCATCGAAAAACTATTTTTCAGTGAAGTCTTTATGGACTCAAGCATAGGAATGTTATTTCCAATCAGCAATATGTCATCCACATATAAGATTAGAAATACTACATAGCTCCCACTAACCTTCTTGTAAACACAAGACTCTTCTTCGTTCTTGGTGAAGTTAAACCCTTTGACCACTTCATCAAAATGAATGTTCCAACTCCTAGATGCTTGCTTCAATCCATAAATGGATCTCTGAAGCTTGCATACCTTTCTAGCATTTTTCGGATCGACAAAACCCTCGGGCTATATCATATACACGTCCTTAGCTAGGTTTCCATTAAGGAAAGCTGTCTTGACATGCATCTGCCATATCTCATAATCGAAATATGCAGCTATAGCTAGAATAATCCGAATGGACTTAAGCATCACTACGGGCGAAAAGGTCTCGTCGTAGTCAACTCCTTGAACTTGTCGAAAACCTCTGAAGCTTGCATACCTTTCTAGCATTTTTCGGATCGACAAAACCCTCGGGCTGTATCATATACACGTCCTCAGCTAGGTTTCCATTAAGGAAAGCTGTCTTGACATGCATCTACCATATCTCATAATCGAAATATGCAGCTATAGCTAGAATAATCCGAATGGACTTAAGCATCACTACGGGCGAAAAGGTCTCGTCGTAGTCAACTCCTTGAACTTGTCGAAAACCTTTTGCGACAAGTTGTGCTTTATAGATGTGAACATTTCCATCCATGTCCTTTTTCTTCTTATAGATCCACTTGCACTCTATGGCTTTAACACCATCAGGCGGGTCAACCAAGTTCCAAACTTGATTGTCTCCCATGGACTCTATTTCGGATTGCATGGCACTCTGCCATTTTTCAGAGTTTGGGTCCATCATTGCTTCTGCATATGTCACAGGCTCATCATTGTCCAACAATAATATTTCCCGCATTTCACGGAGCCTTGCCGATGTTCGTGGTTGTGGCGGTGCTTCTCTTGCCATGGGTCTCTTAACTTGTTCTGCTACGTTAGCATCACTCATTGATTCATTGCTATGGTTCGGAAGCTGTGCGCCGGGAATGAGGTCGATTTGGTGCTCAATGCCACGATGTGGTGGGAGTCCCGGTGGCAAATCTTTTGGAAAGACATCAGCGTACTCCTGCAAAATGTTAGCAACTGCAGGGGGAATATCCAAAGATGGTGCATCATCAAGTGAAACGAGCATACTAGAGCATATAAGGGCATAGCATGGCAAAGGAGCAGCGCGTAACTCATCAAAATCAGCATGTGTAGCAAGCAAAACAGGAGCATTCAACTTGATTTCAGAATTAACAGATGTCGATGGTTCAAGTTGTTTAGCAGTTTTAGCAGCTCTAGCAAGATCATCTTTAAGAATTTGTTCAGGTGTCATTGGACGTATAATTATTTTCTGAGCCTTAAACATGAAAGAATAGTGATTTGAACGACCATGATGCAAGCTATCAGTATCATATTGCCAAGGTCGCCCAAGTAACAGAGAGCATGCTTCCATGGGAATAACATCACAATCGACAAAATCAGAATAAGCACCCATGGAAAAAGGAACACGGATTGATCGAGTAATTCTAATTTTCCCACCATCATTAAGCCATTGAATGTGATATGGATTTGGATGCTTACGAGTGGGTAAAGACAACTTTTCAACCAGCGTGGTACTCACCAAATTGTTGCAGCTACCGCTGTCGATGATGATGCGAATCGACCGCTCCTGCACAACGCCCTTGGTATGGAAAAGAGTGTGTCACTGATTCTTCTCGGACGGAGCAACCTGTGTACTAAGAACACGCTGCACAACAAGACTTTCATACCTATCGGTGTCGCCCGGGTTGACATGTACCTCCATAGCTGCATGGTCAGTGGCAAGCATCGCATGTTGAGTAGCTTCAGAATCACTAGCGGAAGAGTACTCACCATCGTCACAAAGAAGCAAAGTGCGCTTGTTCGGACAGTCCCGAAACACGTGGCCAAATCCTTTGCAACGATGACACTGAATATCCCGTGTACGGCCTGTGGGAGGGGCGGCGTCTATGGAAGGGGCAGCGCTTGCAGGTTTGGCCGTTCTCTCTCGCGGTGTAGTGGTGTGCGTGGGTGGCGCAGGGAGAGCGGGTGCGGAGTTGGATGTCGAGCTTCTTCCTGCAAAAGAGTTAGAATATGTCTTCGAGTGGCGTCCCTGCACTTCACGTTCAGCTTTGCAAGCATATTCAAATAATGTTGTCATATCTGTGTAGTCCTTATAATCAAGTATATCTTGAATTTCACGGTTCAAACCACCACGAAAACGTGCCATAGCAGCGTCGTTTTCCTCCAATAACCCACAACGAATCATGCCTATTTGTAATTCTTGGAAATAATCCTCAACAGATTTGGAACCTTGCTGAAAACGTTGCATTTTATTAAGCAAATCTCGAGCATAATAAGAAGGCACAAATTTGTGGCGCATAGCAGCTTTTAATTGATCCCAAGTGGTTGGAATGGTATTGGGATGTTTGTGTTTATATTCATGCCACCAAATTAAAGCAAAATCAGTAAATTCACTAATAGCAGCTTTAACTTGAGAATTAACAAGAATATCATGGCATGAAAATTTATGTTCAACTTCTAATTCCCAATCAAGATATGCAGCAGGATCATATTTGCCATTAAAAGGTGGAATTTTAAATTTAATCTTGGAAAAGGAATCATTACCGGGACGGCGTGGCACGCGGCGGGCACGGCCTCGACGGTCGCCATCATCCTGTTCCGAGTCACCACAATAACCCTGCTGCAACTCTGTGACTGTTGTGTGCAATGCATCGAGTCGTGCCACAACTGTGTCGAGTGTGGCCTGAGCGGCCGTCTGTGCAATGTCTAGCTGATCGCACCGCTTGGTGGTCGAGGAGATCGTCGAGTCCAGCCGTTCATGAATCGTCTGAATGTCGGCGACATGCCCTTCAACTTGTGCCTGTATGCCCTGCAGCTGGTTATCCCCCGCGTCGACATCATCTGCCATGGTTAGCGCAAATACAAGAACGAAACCGACGACAAAACAGGGGTGTAACGGCTCACAAGGCGCTCACACTAGTGCTGTTATCAAATTCTTATCCGTTCTTACCACGCACACAGGGGCGAACTGCAACCAACCGGTGGAACTCGCGAAAGATTGGAGGAGCGATTGCTTGGAGAAACAAAATATGCTCGTCGTAGAACTATGTGGAGTTCTGGGAAGGCTGCACTCAATTGAAGGATTAGCACAATCAAACAATAATGCAAAGTTGAATTATAGTGCCAAACACGTAACAAAAGTTGCTGGTAACAAGTGAAACCAGAAGGAATAGAGGAAAAGAAACGGCCAAGGTGGAAAGGGCGCACCTCTATTGTTTTCCTATTTTGATTCTTTTTTTTAGGGTGCCCCAAAACTGAGAAATAGGGGTAAAATGACTCGGAAACAGCAAGGCACCACATACACTTTTACCCAAAGTACAGGGGTATTTCGGTAAAAAAAAGATCGGCGTACCCATGTGATCGGATCGACGTCCTTCTCCCGTGCGGGCTGGTCTCTTTCTTTCTTTTTTTCTTTTTTTTGATTGTTGTCTGTTGGTGCTAGAAATCGGTCAACCGAATCCTAGCAACCGACACACGACCCGGGAGAATCTGCTTAGCTCCTGTTCGGGTGAATGCCCTGGTGCGGTTCGCGCGGCGTGCCAGCCAATCTGACCTGTTGATTGGCAAGGAAGAACACGTGTCAGGTCCAGAAATTACGATCGGCTAAGTTTCCGATCGAGAGAGTTTATCGGCGAATCGGTCGATTTACTGTGATAATAAAATCGGCTATAAGACAGCCTGATCTCTATAGCCTTGTAGATAGGAAGTTGCTAAATTGATCGGTACAAAGCTTGTGATAACAACACTAGGAACAGATCTAATCGGCAATAGATGAATCTAACGATAGAAAATACAGAAAGCCGATACTACCGATTCCTAGCTGGATAACTGGTGATAAAGAACTAGAAAAACAGGTAAAAACCTATGAATCTAGCAAATATCGATAACTAGTGAATAAATCTAAACAAAACAACAGCGATACGCCCGGAGTTAAAGCTTAGATATTACTCGATAAACGGGACTTACAGAATCGACCGAAGATCAAGATGATGCAGCCCTGCCAACCCGTACGAACTCGTGGAAAAAAGAAAAGTGACAGCGAAGTCGCCTGAAAGTAAATACGAGGAAAAAAGTAGCTTGTTGTATTGATTGGTTGATGATTACAGATTTACAAAGGTAGCTATTTATAGCCCCATACAGATAACTTCTTAACCGACTAGAATCCTATCTCTAATTCAAACAGAAAACAAATATCTACAAGCACAATTCGTGCTAGGTTAGTTACTCCACGCTTCGTGGGCTGACCCCCACCTTATCCTTCCATCCCTTTCCAAGCCCATACAGGCCCAATTAATTCACCCTCCTAATCGGCCGATTCCTTATCGGCAAAAGATTACCGATTGGGACTCTGGTGCATTCGTCCTAAAGCGAGACAAAAGTCACCGACCGATTTCGCACTATAGCACCATTTGGCCGATTCCCGACTGCGCTTCCCCGAATTCCTCTCTTCTTGATGCCGATTTTACTAGTGACGAAATCTGGCGTCAACACATGCCCCCCAGTTTCGGAGTAAAACACAGTCCTTTACTTCGAAATTCTTTATAACCTCCCTTCCGAAACGGCCGCAGTGAAAATCTCCTCCCGTTTCGCGGTCTCCCAGCTGATCATTGCAATTTTTGAAACGGGCGCCCACGACAGCCACTACCCCCAAAGAACTCGAAACGCCGGCGCGGTGAAAATTCCATTTTTACCCCCCCTTCAGGCATCCTTTAAATAGCGCTTCACCGCACCTCATCTTCAAGCTCACGTCTCTTTTCCCAACGCGCGCGCATCCTTCTTCTTTCGACACTTTCCCTTGCCACCGAAGCTTTCTAACTCCACCTCCTGTTACTTCTTCCCTCTTTCCTTCAATGGCGGCCCCTTCCGGCAGCTCTCCCGCACGCGATGCTCCAAAAATAGCGCCTCCGGTAGTGATGGCGACGACCGTCACTCTACCCACAGATGAAGGAGCTTCATCAGAAATCCCAATGGCGATCCCCATCGCGGCCCCGTCATCCACATCCGCATCGGCGACCACACCGATTACCCAGAACTTCATCCCAGAGGTAAATACTGAATCCTTCCCCTATCGGCAACGTATTTATCTTAGATCTGTTTCTTACATTTCCATACTCCTTTTCCTTTTTTAGGCGGTTAGGCATAGAATTACTATTCACCTCACGGGAAGTCCTGGCCTTGTTTGCCTTGGTCCTATGGGAGACCCAGATCCGACAGATCTTATAAATTCGGAAACTGACCGGATACCCTTCAAACGATCCGATATGAACTTAGATCAATGGGTGGGTACTTTCAGATCCTGGCCGAATGAAACCCCAGGTTGGAGGGAATGGTACCAACGGATGGCCGCGTCAAAGAGCGTCTCGTGGGAAGAGCTCAAAATCGGCCAGTGCATCAACCTCTCCCTGTCTCAAATGGAGAAAAATGAGCCGTTAGTGACGGCGGCTTCCTATTTTTGGTCTGACGCACTTAATGCGTTCTTATTTGGGCACGGTCCTATGACCCCCACACTGGCCGATGTGGTCCTCTTGACCGGCCTGGACATATCTTCCCCTGACACACCCTTCCGCCTTTTGACCACAACGTCACATCGGCTGGACACAAGGGGAATCGACGGCTGGAAAGGCTTCATCAAAAGTAACAAGAAGACCGGTACCATTGATAACAGGGAGCACACAGCTTTCCTGATGATGTGGCTAGAAAAACACTTCTTTTGTGGAAGAGCCGCCGGTCCAACAACCAACACCCAACCCTTAGCTGAAGCACTGTCCAGAGGGGACCATGTTCCTCTCGGGAAACATCTATTGGGTGCCGTGTACCACATGCTTCATCAAATCGGTACAAGACTTTCCAAGGGAGAACCGATCGGCAATCCAGGCGGGCCTTGGTGGTTTGTCAATCTATGGTTGAACCTTTACATGAGCAGAATCACCCGGCAACCAGTGGACCATATGACGTTCCCCAATATCGAATCGGCTGAGGACCCCACCGAGCGTCGCCGATGCATGTCCTTTGGTGAAGCGGCGTCAGCTTTTCCGGGTTGTGCGTATTCTGCTACAAAGGTAGCCGAGTACTTTCGGTGCTTTTATAATGGATTTAATGAAGAAGCATCCATTTGGTTTCCGTACCAGCGAGACAACCCAGTCTTTGAGCTCCCCACCTGCTTCAATTCAACTTCTGGCCGGTTTGATGAAGATCTTTATGAAGGACTGATCAAACCAGGACTCCTACCGGCCAACTTCTTTTCAGGGAAGGATGCCCCTACGTACGAATTCTACAACCCGTCTACTGTAGCACGTCAATTCGGCATGGGTCAACTGCCGATACAAGTGTATTTTGCTGGCCGAATCAAGTTCAGAGATGTGCTCACATCTGGCCTGGATTATGGTCGGTTGCGAGACCGAATTCCGGACTCCAGTACGATTAACTTGAATGACTGGCTATTATTTCCATTTGCCGTCCAGCCGTTCAAACTTTGGTGGGCCGAATGGAAGCAATTTCTATTTTGCAACTCAGCATCAGCATACTGCAATCTTCTGGATCCGACCAACATTGATCCAAACGCCGAGGTATTTCTCATAGCCGATTTTTATTCTTTTCAACATGATTGAACACTAATGATTTTATTGTTTCTTTAGGCCGAGAACCGGATCCCTCCAACGCACAGCCGCAGCAGACGGTTGATAGAAAACCATCCATATACCACCTATCCTCTTATCGGCTATAACGCTCCGTCTGTTGACGTGATTGCCGGCCGATCAAAGCAAGTTCATAAGAGGACCACTAAAAAGACCAGTCGCCGAGTCTGGGCTCGCACGGAATCGGCGGATCCTCCTGTGCTTGTATCGGCAGAAACTTTGACTGCACCGCCTTCCCAGGTCAGTCAAAGTGCCGATACTCAAGCCATCACACAAGCCGGAGTGGCTGCCGCATCATTATTGTTGGAAGCTATACAGTCAAGTCCGAGTTTTACTATCTCCGATTGTCATTTTGATATTAACTCTTCTTAACTTTGTACTTCTTAGAGCACTCCTATGGAAATACCACAATCGGCGACAACTCAACCGGACACCAATGCGCCCCCGCCTTCATCCATTGAGGTACAGTACTTATCTTACGGATTTCCTTCGGGTATTTGCGTAATGTACTTAATCGACTCTTCGACGCAGGCCATCGGCACACCGAGCGCTTCTCGACCACCGATTTCTTCTCAGGGGGCTGGTCCGAGCACCACGCCGATTGTCGTGGAGTCCTCTTCATCAGATGAACCTATGGTGCAGGCCACTGAGCAAGACACGACAGCTTTACAAGCGCAGCATGAAGAAATCCGCTTTAAAATGGTAAGTTCCTAAACCAGCTTTCAACCAGCCGATTTGCTCTGATTCCCCGCCGATTCATTCTTTTTCCTTATTTTCTTAGGAACAAGACTCCCCCGACAACAGCCTTTTTTCCTTCGCGGTTGCACTTTCTGATGACGAAGAAGTCGCTTCCCGCCAAGTCGCCCTGAGCTCCGTTCCTGATGACGTTCGAGCTAAACTTTCCACCATCCGATCCCTCCTCCAAGGGGACATCGGCCGGTTAGTAGAAGATGCTTCGCCGATTCGGCAACTCTTCGGTGACGTCAGCGGGCGAGTACCAGAGGAGGCGGAGGAGGCCTTGGCGCCGGCGGCCTTCATCGAATCCATGAGGATCCCAGTCTTCAGGGCCCTTCGTCACATGGCCGATCGCGCAAAACTGGCCAAAACTCGTGAAGATGAAAACGCTTTCAAGCGTCAGGCCCAAGAAACGCATCGGCGTATCCATGTTCTAGAAGACTCCCGCCCGGCGATCATCGGTGAGATAGACCGCCTCAAACGTCGAAGGGCGGAGCTTGCCAAGGAGATGGAGCAAGTGACTAAAGCAATCAGTGCCGAAGAGAGTAAACTCCAAGAGCTACCCTCTGTTATTGCCGATTTGACACGGGAGAGGCAGCGACTTGCTCATGAGGCCTTGAGACTTCATCGCAGTGCATCGGAGGTCCCTGGATCGGCGGAAGAAGACCAACGGATTCTTGATTCTGCCGATCAGATCCGGCGTCGGGCCATCACGGCTATCGATACCCTTCTGGGTAATCTGTAAAACACTGACTGTTCTGTACGAACATTTACTACCTTCTTTGACCGTCCCTTGCGACGCCCTTTCTATTTACTACCTTCTTATTACCGATGGGACGTGGCCTCACCAGATTTCCACGCATTTTTTCCCATAAATATCGACCTCGGCGCCCACTTCCGATAGCATTAACCTGGCTCTCATCTTACTTCTCCTCTTCTTCACATCGGCGCGACTGCTTCATCATGGCTTCATCATCTTCTTCTTCTGTTAATCAGGTGCAGCCTTGACCTTTACCTTCCCTTAGATTTTAGGAAAAGAATGTTCCTTCTTATCCCTTCTTTGTCTCAGCCTCAACGTCTCAGCCCGGAGCTCGTGCGCGCCATCGAGTGCATCCACTCCGAGGACCCATTGTCATCGGAGGACAAGGCGCTGATCTTGGCCCACCGAGAGGAACTCAAAGATCATGTTACTGCGGAAGCCCGTATGGTTCTGGATTCTGTGGTGAGCGAAAGTAGTCGCCGATCCCCAACCGTCAGGGGCCATTATCGTGACGTTCTTGAAGACGACGTCGCTTCGGCAGCCCACACGATCTTGGATTTCGAGGAAAGGAACGGCAGCCAGCGAACTCCTACCGATAGGAACCGTCTGATCCCTCGGCCAGTCATCCTTGCGACGGCCGGAGCTTCGCGTCCCCGTGTCGTGAATGAGTTGGAGCGGAACGGGCAGGTGACCAAGAAGAACAACTAATTTGTTTTTCGTATTTTTTGTTCTAAGGGCGACTAATGTTTTGTCGGCCATGTAATCCGTCGCCCGTACTGAATGAATGTAATCGGCCAATCCGGTCGACTTATGTGTTTTGAACCGATTTGTATCGGCTACGTGTGATTGCGTTACGGTCAATTTCTTACGCTCCGACCCATATACTAGGGTAGTATCTTTTTAAGTACCTTCCATTTAGAGCTCTAGTAAACTCCTCTCCTTCTATTGTTTCCAAAATGTAAGCATTTCCTGGAGCGCATCTGCCGATTTTATACGGCCCTTCCCAGGTAGGAGACCATTTTCCGAATTTAGGATCTTTCGACCCGATCGGCAGTACTAACTTCCATACCAAGTCTCCGGGGGAGAACTGTTTGACTTTGACCTTCTTATCGTACCACCTGACTACTCTCTTCTTATTTTCTTCAATGCTTATCAGGGCCCTCAATCGTTGGCTAGCCAAATCGTCGAGTTCCCTTTTCATAAGTGATGAGTAATCATCGGCCGATAACTGGTCTTGGAGCGAAATACGCCTCGATCCTGCCCTCGATTCCCATGGTAGTACTGCATCGTGACCGTACACCAACTGATAGGGAGACAACTTAGTAGCCCCATGACAGGCCATCCTGTATGCCCACAGGGCCTCAGTCAAACATAGGTGCCACTTCTTCGGATATTCTTCAATTTTCCTTTTGATCAACTTGATTCTTCCTTTGTTGGAGGATTCTGCTTGACCATTGGCCTGGGCGTAATACGGAGAAGAATTTAATAATTTGATGCCCATATCGGTCATAAATTCCTCAAATTCCCCCGATGTGAACATTGTTCCTTGATCGGTTGTTATAGTCTGAGGGATGCCGAATCGGTAGACGATGTGGTCTCTTACGAAGTCGGCCATGATAGCTGATGTCACGGCTCTCAACGGGATTGCCTCCACCCATTTGGTGAAGTAATCAGTGGCCACCAGAATAAACTTGTGCCCCTTGCTTGACGGTGGGTAAATCTGGTCGATAAGGTCTATTCCCCACCCCCTGAACGGCCATAGCTTGATGATGGGATTCATGGCCGATGCGGGTGCACGTTGGACATTTCCAAACTTTTGACACTCCTGACAACCTTTATAATATTTGAAACAATCTTCAAGGATTGTAGGCCAATAGTACCCGTTGTTCCTGATCATCCACTTCATCTTATGTGCCGATTGGTGTGCTCCACATACCCCTTCATGGATTTCTCCCATTAGAGTCTTGGCTTCTTCTGTCCCAAGGCATTTAAGAAGGACTCCGTCGATCGTTCGGTAGAACAGATCATCCTCGAGCAGTACGTATTTGGTGGCATGAAAGCGTACTCGTCGCTCCACCTTTTTAGACGGATCCTTCAGGTAATCGGCAATTTCTTTACGCCAGTCGTCGGCTGCAAGTTCTAAGGCCATAGCGCCCAGAATCGGCCGATACCCAGATGCGTGCTAGGCGAGTTTGTTTGCTTCTTCGTTGCGGTCCCTTGGAACATGCTCGATTACTGCCGATCTGAATTCTTTTAAAAGCTGTAAGCAATCTTCATGATAAATTCTTAATACGTCATCTTTGCACTCAGCCATTCCGGTTAGTTGATCCACAATAAGCATAGAATCTCCGAAGATCTCAACAGAATCGGCCTTGACTTCTCTCAATAGTTGTAAGCCTTTTAATACAGCTCTGTACTCCGCTTGATTGTTAGTAGCGGCGGTTTCTATCGGCAGAGAAAAATCATAGCTTGCCTCCCGAGGCGATATGAGAACGATGCCGATTCCTGATCCGACCCCGCATGATGACCCGTCGAAAAATAATTGCCAAGGCGCTAGTTCCATGAGGGCGATCTCCGGTCCACAGTGCTGGGCGACGAAATCGGCCATGACTTGACCCTTGACGGCTTTTGCTGATTCATACCGCAGGTCGAATTCTGATAAAGCTAAGATCCATTTACCGATTCGTCCTTTCAATATCGGCAGTGATAGCATGTATTTTACTACGTCATCTTTGCATATGACTACACATTCTGCCGACAGTAGATAGTGCCTGAGTTTGGTGCATGAGAAGTAAAGACACAAGCACAAACGCTCTACCGGAGGATATCTTGTTTCGGCATCCAGGAGTCTTCTACTGACGTAATAAATTACCCGCTCTTTGCCTTCAAACTCTTGGACTAGAGCCGACCCAATAGCTTTTTCATCGGCTGATAAATACAGTTTAAACGGCTTGCCAGTTTGAGGAGGAACCAAGACTGGCGGTGAGACCAAGTATCGCTTAATATCTTCCAATGTCTTGCGTTGTTCTTCTCCCCATATGAATTCCTGGTCTGGCTTCAACTTCAGGAGTGGCGTGAATGCTTGAATCCGTCCGGATAGATTAGATATAAATCTTCTGATGAAGTTTACCTTGCCGATTAGAGACTGTAGCTCAGTTTTGTTCTGTGGGGCCACGACTTTGTTGATGGCCGCTATGGTCTTCTGATTGATTTCTATACCTCGTTCGTGCACCATGAATCCTAAGAACTGTCCGGCGGAGACGCCGAAAGCGCATTTGTTGGGATTCATCTTAAGACCATGCTTTTTGGTACACTCTAGCACCCTTCGCAAATCGGCTAGATGTTCCTCGTGGCTTTTGGACTTGACCACAACATCATCGATGTAGATTTCTACCAGGAGGCCAATGAGTTTGTGAAAAATGTAATTCATAGCTCTCTGATATGTAGCGCCAGCATTCTTCAAGCCGAAAGTCATCACCACCCACTCGAATAAACCAAGATGGCCTGGACATCTGAAGGCCGTTTTGGGTATGTCCTCTTCGGCCATAAGTATTTGATTGTATCCGGCATTTTCGTCCATGAAGCTAATAATTTTATGTCCCGCGGCGGCGTCAATCAGTACATCGGCCGTAGGCATGGGGTAGCCATCCATCGGTGTGGCCTGATTAAGATTCCTGAAATCAACGCAAACTTGTAACTTCCCATTTTTCTTGTATACTGGCACGATATTGGAAATCCATTCGGCATAACGACATTGCCGAATAAATTTTGCTTCGATTAGCCGAGTTATTTTAGCTTTTATGTCTGGTAAAATTTTAGGATTGCAACGCCGTGCGGGTTGTTGGTATGGCCGATACCCTGGCTTTATGGGTAGCCGATGTTCAACAATAGATCGATCTAAACCGGGCATCTCGTGATACTCCCAAGCAAAACAATCCTTGAATTCTCTTAATAAATTTGTCAATTTACATTTGTATTCTGGATCTAAATTTGCACTAATAAAAGTCGGCCATGGTTTGGTTCCATCACCTAAGTCTATCATCTCTAATGAATCGGCCGACGTGAATCCGTGCCCTAGCTTCCCATCTTCTCGGGCGAACTGATCCATTTATTCTGAGTCTTCGGAGCTGACTGCTCGGATCGGCTGTAGGCCAAAATCGGTGACCTTCAGGAAATCGGTCTCCCACACCCTACCTGATATGCACCTGACGGTTTCGCAGCTCCACTACTGTGTGTCGGCTGCTGCAATGCTGTACGCGGAGTCGGCTTTGACCACCTCGATGTTATCGCCGACCCATTGTACGAGACACTGATGCATAGTTGACGGGATGCAACAGTTTGCGTGTATCCAGTCTCGGCCAAGAAGCATATTGTAGGATCCCTTGCCATTAATAACGAAAAACGTGGTAGGAAGGGTCTTACTACCGATGGTGAGGTCGACGCAGAGAGCACCGCGAGCGTTTGACACCTTGCCTTCAAAGTCCTTGAGCATCATGTCCGTCCTGGTCAGGTCATCATCGCTTTTCCCCAGCTTCCGGAGTACGGCGTACGGCATAATGTTGACAGCAGCTCCTCCGTCGACCATCAATCTAGTAAGGGGGCGACCGTCAACATGTCCTTTAAGGAACAATGCCTTCATATGTTGTCGTTCGTCGTCTTCGGGCTTTTCGAACGTGGCCATCATTGGCTCCAAAGCCAACTGCGCTGTCTGTTCTTCTATCGCCGATACGTCCTGTTGATCGGCGGGAGTCATGAACTCCATCGGCAGTATGAAAACCATGCCGATCTCGGCTGCCGATTCGTCACCCGCCGATTCATCGTCTCTTTTACCGTTCCTTTTGGGGCGCCACACCTGAGGCCTTCCTTCCTTCTTGTCTGCCGTGCTCTGCTGCTCTTCCTCTTATTGTTCCCATTGGCGGAGATGCTGGATTCTTCGTTTTTGTGACTTGGTCAATCCGTCGGGGCACCACCTGGGGTTTATTGGCCTCCCCTCTGTCCTGGCGCGTTCCCACTCCGGTTCGCGTCCTAACGGGTTCTTGTCCGTTACCCGAGCATCGGCCATGTCTTCGAGCCCGCTGTGAACGCTGGCTTTGTTGTTTGACTGATCATGTCGATCAGCCCTGCCCCCCTGCCTATCATGGCGTCTATCCTCCGACCGATCATATCGGTCACTTCTGCCCCCCAGCCGATCACGCACGGGAGGGCGCTGGTCATCTTGGTTGCGCCAATTCCTGCTGATCGGTTCTGGCCTTCCGCCTCTGGAGCGAGACCTGGTGAACGGCCGATTGCCTCGATAGGGACCGTTGCACTCTGGGCAAGTATCGGCCGAAGGTAGCCTGAGGTTACTTTCCCAACAATGAATGAAGAACGGGCATCTCCAGTGCTCCTCGTGCCGATGCATCGCTTCTTCTCGGGACCTTGAGCGTTCATGTTGGCGTTGGTACTTTTGGAGCAGGAACTGGGAAGTAATACGTGGTCCATCTGACTCACCATCATCGTCCTCCATTCGCCGTTTCCCTTTGACATCTTCAGGCGTAGCTTGATTTCTGGGATCGACAGAGCCACTCTTTTTGGTCGACTCGGACGTCAGCACTTTTGCTTGGAGAGAATTCTTCCCCGTATCAACCATGTTGGTAGGGAAGGGGTGCTGGTCGATCTTCATTGGTTTGGCCGATTTTGCCGGCACTTCAAATTTGAGTCTGCCTTGCTCGATGGCTGACTGTATCTGTTGCCTGAAGATCTTGCACTCGTTGGTATCATGTGATGTGGCATTGTGCCACTTGCAATACTTCATCTTTTTTAATTGTTCGGCAGAAGGTATTGTATGGTATGGCGAGAGTTTAATCTGTCCTTCCTGGAGGAGAAGATCGAAGATTTTATCGGCCTTAGTTGTATCAAAACCGAATGCTTCTGGCTCTTTTTTGCCGAATGGGCATGATATCGGCTTCTTCCCCTTGATCCACTCCGCAAGTCCGATTTCAACATCTTCTTCATCCTCTAATTCTTCCAGGAACGCCACTTTCTTCTCGAAATTCCTTCGTGGATCGAATGGACGCACCTCCTGTCCGGACAATCGGTGAACAATCTGGCTCAGGCTTTCGAACTCCTGTGAAGCATATTTCTCTTTAATGTGTGGCAGAAGGCCTTGGAAAGCTATATCGGCCAACTGCGCATCGGTTAGAGCTAGGGAGTAGCACTTGTTTCTGATTTCCCGAAACCTCTGTATATACGAGGGTATCGGCTCATCACTCCTTTGCCGAAGGCTAGTCAAATCGGACAGCTTCATCTCATGAACCCCAGCATAGAAGTACTTGTGGAACTGTCTTTCTAAATCGGCCCATGTAATAATCGAGTTTGGTGGCAAAGTCGTGAACCATTGGAAGGCCGATCCGGACAGAGATGACGAGAACAACCGTACCCATAGGGCATCTTGCGTAGCTGCTTCTCCGCATTGGATGATGAATCTATTCACATGCTCCACGGTCGAAGTATCATCCATCCCCGAAAATTTAGTGAAGTCAGGAACTTTATACCAATGGGGGAACGGCAATAGGTCATATGTAGACGGGTATGGAGTTCTGTAGGTATAAGTTTGCATTTTCGGCTTCAAGCCGAATTGTTCTTGCATCACCTCCGCAATTTGCGCCGACCAATCTGGTTGTTGCTGGGGAATAGTTGGCTGCGGTATCGGCACGTGCTGATAAATCGGAGGCTGAATAAAAGGAGACTGATGAAAAGGTGGTATCTGAGTATAAGCCGGGGGTGTAGTAAAGGTTGGCTGTTTGAATGAACCACTCGTTTCATCATATAGCATGAGCTCTGCTGTCTTGTTGACCTCCGGAGCGACAGGCTGGTATGGTGGTATGGTCGGTCAGATGGCCGCTTGGGAGGGTGCCTGGAACGGAGGGTTTCCTTGACTGGCCGATTGATTCAGACCGGCCGTGTTTAAAGGTGCCCCCCAGGGTGAAGGGATGACTGGAGGGAATGGTGCAGAGGACAGTTGGATGGAGCCATATCCCAAAGGAGTTGATGACGCAGAAGCACCAGATCCTCCAACAGAAGATTGGATCGGCTGTGAAGCCGGATAAGCCTGATTTGGTGGAATCGGCTGAAAATACGTCGGTCCCCTGTATCCTTGAGGTATGCCTCCGGCGAAGGAGTTGACAACGGCATTGTGCACCATGTTTGAAAGCACCGGGGATTGATCGATGAAGGCGTGATGAATAGATTGTTGAATCATATCGGACATTTTATCCGAATCCTCAGAAATTGTGATCTGACGGGGAGTAGGGAAAGGAGTCTTCTTAACAGTCTCCCCGCTCCTGGAACGACTGAAAGATTTCAAGCAAGTCTTCCGGACTTGTTCCATATACTTGTTCAGATCTTCCTTTTGGTCGTCCTTTAGATCTGCTTCCGTCACCTCGATGACGTTATCTTCAGAGACTTCAGCAGCCTTCGACATGATAGCGGTTGTATTGGTCCCACCGGGCGTGCCAAAAGTGTGTTGGTGCTAGAAATCGGTCAACCGAATCCTAGCAACCGACACACGACCCGGGAGAATCTGCTTAGCTCCTGTTCGGGTGAATGCCCTGGTGCGGTTCGCGCGGCGTGCCAGCCAATCTGACCTGTTGATTGGCAAGGAAGAACACGTGTCAGGTCCAAAAATTACGATCGGCTAAGTTTCCGATCGAGAGAGTTTATCGGCGAATCGACCGATTTACTGTGATAATGAAATCGGCTATAAGACAGCCTGATCTCTATAGCCTTGTAGACAGGAAGTTGCTAAAATGATCAGTACAAAGCTTGTGATAACAACACTAGGAACAGATCTAATCGGCAATAGATGAATCTAACGATAGAAAATACAGAAAGCCGATACTACCGATTCCTAGCTGGATAACTAGTGATAAAGAACTAGAAAAACAGGTAAAAACCTATGAATCTAGCAAATATCGATAACTAGTGAATAAATCTAAACGAAACAACAGCGATACGCCCGGAGTTAAAGCTTAGATATTACTCGATAAACGGGACTTACAGAATCGACCGGAGATCAAGATGATGCAGCCCTGCCAACCCGTACGAACTCGTGGAAAAAAGAAAAGTGACAGCGAAGTCGCCTGAAAGTAAATACGAGGAAAAAAGTAGCTTGTTGTATTGATTGGTTGATGATTACAGATTTACAAAGGTAGCTATTTATAGCCCCGTACAGATAACTTCTTAACCGACTAGAATCCTATCTCTAATTCAAACAGAAAACAAATATCTACAAGCACAATTCGTGCTAGGTTAGTTACTCCACGCTTCGTGGGCTGACCCCCACCTTATCCTTCCATCCCTTTCCAAGCCCATACAGGCCCAATTAATTCACCCTCCTAATCGGCCGATTCCTTATCGGCAAAAGATTACCGATTGGGACTCTGGTGCATTCGTCCTAAAGCGAGACAAAAGTCACCGACCGATTTCGCACTATAGCACCATTTGGCCGATTCCCGACTGCGCTTCCCCGAATTCCTCTCTTCTTGATGCCGATTTTACTAGTGACGAAATCTGGCGTCAACACTGTCTTTCCTTTTTTTTTGACTTGCCAAACACACAAGGTAGAGAGGAGAAGGCGATCAGGGGGATACGGCGTGGCTGCCTCGCGATTCGGGAAAGGGCGGCGGCGTGCTAGGGTTCAAGACAACGGAAGGGAAAAACAAAAGATGAGAAAACACAAAGTAACCAGCAACAATTGATTCGGAAAGCACACAAATTCAACAATGCAAATTATTGAAAGAAGGTGCAAGGCTCAAAAAGGGTTGCTGGGACAAAGATCTAACCTGAAAAGAAATTTTTGTTTGGTTTTTATGGACTGTAGGAAGGGGAAAAAACACTCAATAAACTCACCGATCAACCTGGAAAACTGATACCACTTGATAGAGTCGGAGTGCCCGATCTTTTGGTGAGTGGAGATAAATTCGACTTGGTGGAAGTAGACCCTCACGATCTGACTACGATGAGCGAACCCGAAGCACCAATGCAATCGCTGAACCAACTCCCTGTGGTTACCAACCTTGCCAGCGCAAGATCAGCCTGATCACGAAGATCGATTCCTGTCCGCAATCGAAGAACGAACAAGAAAAAGAGGCGAGCAATCTAAATATCACTCGAAGGTGGAGTTCTGAATCACACAAGGACAATGCGTATTTGCGCGTGTTCGAGAGTAGCTAAAGCTAGATGTAAAACAAAACTCAAATTGTAAACAAAAGGGACTCTGACTAAATAAAGGGGGCGTAGCCCCTGGAGTCCGGAGGAGGCGCCACGGCAGGAGGGGGGCGCGCGCGACCAGGGGGAGGGCCGCGGCTCCCAACCCTAGGCGCCCCACCTAGGCTGCCCTGTTTGGCCATCTTCTTATTCCGCTGGGCCATCGTTCCTTAACAACATGATGAAGTTTAATTCTCTCGCACGGGCCCGAGTGATTGGCCCAACTGGATGATCAACTGTAGGCGCCTGAGGTGGAGGAGCAACTGGAGGCGCCTGAGGTGCTGGTGGTGTAGATGTACTCGTGGTGTCCTCATCAGGTGTGGTCTTGTCCGACTGAAGTCGCTTGACAAACACTTCACATCCCCAAATCTTTAGAAAAGACAAACTGGGAACTTTTCTAGTCCACATCTCATATGGTGTCTTAACTACGGATTTAGATGGTACCCTATTAAGTGTGAAAGCTGCTGTTTCTAGAGCGTATCCCCAAAATGACAACGGTAGGTCCGACTGGCTCATCATTGATCGAACCATGTCTAACAAAGTTCGATTACGTTGCTCGGATACACCGTTTCTCTGAGGTGTTCCAGGCGGCGTAAGTTGTGGAACAATTCCACAACTCTTTAGATGATTGCTAAACTCGTGGTTCAAATACTCACCTCCACGATCAGATCGTAAGGCCTTAATTTTCTTGCCACGCTAATTTTCAACTTCATTATGAAATTCCTTGAACTTTTCAAAGGTTTCAAACTTCTGCCTCATTAAGTAGACATAGCCATATCTACTAAAATCATCAGTGTTATGAAGTATTGGAATCCTCCTCTAGCCGTCGTGCTCATTGGTCCGCATACATCGCTATGTACGAGTTCCAACAAGTCTACTGCTCTCTTAGGAAAACCTATGAAAGGTGTCTTGGTCATCTTGCCTAGCAAGCAAGCCTCACATGTCTCGTAAGATTCAAAATCTAACAAAGTTAGAAGTCCATTAGAATGGAGCTTCTTCATGCGCTTTTCACTTATATGACTCAAACGACAATGCCACAAGTAGGTAGGACTCAAATCATTTGGCCGAGGCCTTTTAGCACTTACGTTACAAATAGGTGAACTATCAAGATTTAAAACAAACAATCCATTCACAATGGGTGCAAAAGCCATAAACATATCATTCTTAGAGATCACACAACCATTGTTTTCACTCGCAAATGAATAACCATCCTTCATAAAACATGAAAGAGACATAATGTTTCGACTTAAACTAGGAACAAAATAACATTTATTCAATTCCATGATAAATCCTAACAGGAGGTGGAGTTGCATCGTCCCGACGGTCAACGCAGCAACTCTTGCATTATTGCCCACACTGAAATCAACTTCTCCCTTCTCAACACTTCTACTTCTTATCATTCCCTGCATCGAATTGCAAATATGAGCAACCGATCCGGTATCAAATACCCAAGAATTAATAATTGTATCAGCGAGAAATATGTTGTCTATAACATTAACAACAAGCGTACCTGTGGCGGAACCGCCCAAATTAACCTGACTAAAATGCATATAAGTTGCCTGACACATGATTATGCACTTTAAGCATGTCAACCTAGTCGACTGTCGGATTTCATCCGATGAACCACTTACACAGGATCGAGAAGCATCGCTCACATGAAGGTGAGTAGCACAGAGATTACAACATCCCATCACATTAACTTAGTTCCACAATTTATTACATCAGAGTTTCTGAAATTCAAACAAGTTGCAAGGTTCGAAAAGTCGAATAAAACAAGCAGACGCTAAATGTCGATACATGATATCACGACGAAGCCAATCATGACATCAAAAATCTCTGCCCTCGCCGTCCGAGGAGGGATCCCACTCGACTGTCCAGCCCGGAGGGAGCTGGGCAGGCCAAGCGGTACCAGCAACCAAACTATTAACATCACCTGAAAAGATTAAGCCACAACAAGGCTGAGCAACTAATACTCAGCAAGACTGACCTGTCGGGTAAACTATTTTTACCAAGACCTAGACATACAAGGCTTTCTGGCTCTGGGTTGCTTTGCCAAAAGCGTCTAAAGTAGGTCCTTACTTTCAATATTTTAGCTCAAGTTCTAAGTTCCTTATCCAGTCTAGATTAGCAACTTATACTAAGCAAGCATAGTTTCCAAGCAATTAAAGAACAAGCATCAACTTAATCTCGTCATCATGTTCCATCGTTACTCAGTGCAGAATAGCGATCAAGCAGTCCCAAACTGTGAGAGGCAGACGAATCAATTCAAATTTATTAACCATGCATGGCGGACCAAATCTCACGACATCCGCGCACCACGAGGGGTCACTTCATTTGTCAGCTATCCCCATTGATCCCTTAGGCACGTGTTAGGGCCAACTGCCTTTGGCATGCAATGCTCCATAATCCCAGGCTCTGCCGTACTATGACCGCACTTGCACCCACATGATGCACCATGGGAACGACGTTCCAAGGACAGCTAGGGGAGTATGCCACACCCCAGTTCAATCAGGTACTAGGCTTCCCCATCCCATACTAGGTATGAGATTAGTACTTTCAAACACTTGATCATGAACGACGACACATTTTGACCTTAAATCAATTTCATTTAGACAGACGGGGCAATCCACCAAGTATCGAACATAAGCCTGACCCCATCCGTCGTCCTTATAGTTGCAACATAAATAAAACATTCAACTCCTATAACTCGCGAGTGACAGGAATCACTCGACTTTTACCGGAACCTATTAAGCATGGCAACTACCCGACCTTGGCAACTAGTATTCAAAACAAGGTACTAAGTTCATGCATATACGGTTTCAATCAACTCTTAGAAATGTAAATGCACAAACATAAGCATCACAATTGGCATAAGAGTAAATCAGGGAAATCATGCACCGGGGCTTGCCTTCAGGAAAAGTTAGCGGTTCCTCGGAGTCTTGATCCGGTTCGGGCTCGCCTTCCAAGTGGTGAAGCTCCGCAGCGGGGTCTTCCTCCGGTGCCGGGTGGGGCTCGTAGGTTCCGTCGGCGAGATTTACTTATATACGACATGCACATGCAAGAGTTTAGTTGTACTCGCGCGTGTACTCAACGATACAAGGCATGGTTTAAAGTAGAAAGGAAGTCACATGACAGCCACATCACTTCGACAAGGCTTAACTTTCTTTCACTTCAAACGAATGTGGTCGATTTAAACTTGAGTTCGAATTCGATGGCGATTGTGTACATATATAGTTTCTTGCAACGTAAAGTTGCATAAAGAGAGTGAAGGGTCGTGTTTGGGTGGTTCAAGTGCATTAGGAGAGTTACCTTCTTTTGAATGTTTTTATGTACCTCTTCCAATTTCCGCTTATTTATCGTCTTAGGATTTGTGCTTTTCTTTTATTCCTTTAGGTTGATTAATTAACCAAAAATGACTTCATAATCACACAGTAGCTAAAGGCACTGAGAAAAATACAGCACCTCACTTAAGCCATCGATAAGTTACTGTAAAATTTTGGAAGCCATTGGGTGACTCAAAAAGGAATTACATGCATTTTATTATTAAAGGTAGCATGAGCTTAACTTTTTCTATCTCCAAAATTACAGTGTAACAGAGGATGAAATTTAACCAGTATGTTAAGGGTGTGTTACAGGAGCTTTGGTGAATTTTTCATGATTTTTTGAGAAGGATAGCTATTTACTCTATTTTCCTCCTAATTAAACATGCTTAGCAAGGAAGGTGTTTTTCTTTCTGATTTGCACAACAACTTATATTTTTCCTGCAAACTATACAACAAAAAAAATTTAACCCAACTAGTTTCACATTTTTCTGAGCTCTGGATCAAAACTTATGCAAAAAAGAAGATTAAATCTTAGATTCCCAAAATAAAGTTAAAATAGTGACTTCAAGTGTTAGACCAGAGCCCTAACCATTTTTCTGAGCTTCTACAACCATTTTTCTGAGCTTCTACACATAGAACCAAGCATCACATAGTTGGTTTTAGATTTTTCTCACTTTTCTTCTTTTTATTAGGATTTAAAAGGCCTAGACAGAGCAAACTTATTTTTCTTAGGAACTAGACAGAGCAAGGATTCCAACAAAAGTGGTTTGGCATTTTTATGATTTTTCTATGATTTACTGGGCATTTACAAAGTTCAACCCTTTTTCTGCCTATTATTAAAATAAAAAGCTGTGGTAAACTTGCAAGCTACCCCCTGAGTCTACGGTTTAACTACGCAGGGGTCCCTGAGTTTTGCGCCCAGCCCTTGGAAAGAATGGGGAAGATGCAATGTCGTCCCCGGGGGCGCGCGCGGCGGCGGCGAGGAAATACCCGGCGGTTCGCAGGCGGGGATGGGGCAACAAGTTGCCGAAGGAGCGCAGGGGCTCACCTGAGCTCGATTTGGTGGTGTTGGGGCGATGGAGATGGCCGGTGGGGGTTGGAACGTGGCGGTGGCGACAGAGCTTGGCGGGCGGCGGTGCAGGCGGTGTTCCGGCACACCGACGGCATCGGGGAGGCCACGGGCTGCTCAGAGACATGCGCGGAGGGGTGGCGAAGTGGGCGGAGAAGTCGTCGGAGTGCGGGATGGCTTGGAGGTGTGAGCTCCATGGGAGCCTAGCGGCAGCGCAGAGGAGAAAGCAGAGGCGCGGTTGCGGGCGGTGGGAAAGGGTGGCGTTGACGGCGAGTGTGACCCTTTTATAGGGCATCGGGGGAGCGGAGGGTCGAGGTGGGGCCTCGGTGGTGGGAGGATAAGGCCGGGGAGCGGCGGGTGCATGGGCGAGGCGGCCATTGGCCAGCGGCGCCATTGGGCTGGGGAGGCGGAGCTCTGGGCGCTCTCCTGCTGCGATTGGCCTCGGGCGGAGCGTGTCGTGTGCCTCCGGTCTATCGGGCGGGCGAAGCAGAGGGCCACTACGGGGGTTGGGTGAGTGGGTGGAGGCGCGGGATGTCGACAGCGTGGCGGCTTCTCTGGCGAACGGGCGAAGCGCGGGTTGGGTGGAGCAGGAGCGCATCAAGGGGCCCATCCTATCGCAAGCGCGGGTTGGGTGCCGTGGCTCTCGCCTTGTCACGGTCTCGCCAGTGATAGGGCGTTGGCGAGCTGCCGGTGGCTGGCGGCCACGCGGCGCGCGGGCAAACATGCCCCGGCGCGCGGGCGTCGAGGTTGCTTCGGGCAGTAAGCCAGACTAGCTTTGGGAGCTCCTTTCTCTAGATTTTGCAACTAAACTTTCAAAACTCCTTTAAACAAACTTGTTCAACTCTAGACGTGGTTCAAACTTGGTTTAAGGTGTTTATTCAGATTGTGAAAGGATTTGGAAATATCTCAAGCCAATGTTGCCAAAAATCTGTAATTTCAGACTTAGCAAAATTTAGGCGAGAGGGTGGAGTTTCACGAACTTAGCTATGTTTGAGTCGACTTTAGGGCAGCTTCTAAGTTGAATTAGACTGAAGTGTTATTAAAGAAGTTGCTCTCCAAACTGAGGACTTCAACTTCTATTTAGGGTATTTCTTGAGTTTGGTTCAAAAATTTGGAGGAACGCCCTCGCCAAGAGGTGCACTCTGAGCAGTTTTCCAGACTTAGTGTTGTGGTGCTCAGGGGTTGAGTTGACTGTTTTATCAAACTTTGACCAAGATTTTGAATAGGTTCGGATTTGATTTGGACCTGGGTCAGTGTAACAAAGTTGGAACACACTCGAGGGAGTTTAGATATGAATTTGTGAGATAACAAGTTGCAAAGTTGGAGGAAAAACTTGAATTCCAAGACTTCCTCCCACTCCGAATTGGTCAAAGTACCTTTAACAAAAGTTGTTTGAAATTAAAAGTTTTACAACTCTTATTTGGGCAAAAATTTAAGTTTGCATATAAAATCTCAAGTTTTATTTTAAACTCCAAAAAGAGCTTCTTAGGGTTAAAATGGTCATTTCACCTCTTTGCTTAGTGATTAACCACTGGTTTATATTTAAAAGCACTTAATTTTAGGTAGAGTTGTTACAGTACATGAGGTGGAAGTACTCTTACTTCCGCCATTCTTCAACGAAGCTAGGTACTGCTTGCAGTTTCTCTTCCAGTGACCGGGTTCGTGACAATAAAAGCACTCTTTATCTGGAGCAGGTCTAGCTTTAGCCGCGCTGGGTTTGGCTTGGACACTCTAGCCTTACCCTTCTTCTTCCAAGAATTGCCCTTCTTCTTGAAGGTAGGCTTGTTCTGTACAGCCATCACATAGCTGCTACTAGCGCTTTTCTTAATGTCAACTTCTGCTGTCTTGAGCATACTACACAGTTCATTCAGACCCTTCTCCGTCCCATGCATATGGTAGTTCGAGATGAAGTTCCCATAGCTAGGTGGAAGAGATGAAAGAATGAAGTCAGTGGCCAACTCTTTGCCCATTGGGAAGCCCAGCTTCTCCAATCGCTGAGTGTAACCAACCATCTTGATTACATGTGGTCCTACTGCTACGCCTTCTGCTAGCTTGCACTCCAGAAAGGCTTTGGACACATTGAACCTTTCAGTCTTAGCCTGTGTCTAGAACATGTTTTTGAGTGCCACGATCATATCATGCGCCTCATGGTTTGTTTTGAACTACATCTGCAGCTCGGGTTCCATGCAAGCAAGCATAAGGCAGCTTACCTCAAGATTAGCATCAAATGCCTTCTTGTAAGTAGCCTTAACAGCAGCAGATGCATCATCAGCAGGTGCTTGTGGTAGTGGAGTGTCTAGAACATCTTCCTTTTTATCGGCCCTGAGAACAATTCTCAGGTTACGGATCTAATCCGAGTAGTTTGTTCCATCCAACTTGTCCTTCTCAAGGACCGAACGCAAAGCAAACAGTGTGGTGTTGCTAGGTGCCATTTAATCTACAACAAAAGTAATGCAAAATACACTAAGACAAACGTATCCATGATAGAGCAAATCACATTAAACTATTTAACAGAATCTACTCCCACTAAAATCAATATCCCTCTATTGTACTTAGTGATTCAGGATCCACAACTAACAAGTCTACTAGTGAGGTTTAGCATCACCGCTAGCAAACAAGGTAGATCGGTAAGCAACTTCTTGCTAATCATATCACATATGACTCCTGTTGTTGGGTGACATCTCCATGTCTCGGCGTCCAACCTTTATGCCCCAAGGTCCTTAACTGTTAAGATAACCTTGTTAAGCAAACCAACCATTATGCGTGTAAGTGTCCGACACAAACTCGTCTAGTCAAGGAAAACTAGTGGCACCCTAATTTCATAGACCCACCACTAATTGTACAAGACATGGGACGGTGCAAGTTTTAGTTGGGAGGACATACTAACTTAAACTTTGTGAGGGATCATTCTACTTCTAACATCACATCATGTAGGAAGTAATACATAAAGAATAACATTCACACAATTGTGACACAGTATGGCCCATTTTCTTATGGTGATCTCCATCTCCACAGAACCTATACACCATGGTGATCTCCATCTCCATGTTCTATGTGCGCCATCCTCCTGGTGATGAGTCCTCCAAGAACTAGAACATGCTATTACGCCTAATAGCTAGTAAAGAAGCTAGTAATGAAGATTACAAATTTGCTTGGATCATCACAGATTGGTATGCAGACCATTAAATACATTAAAGTGACAACACATATGGCTCAAGCCGTGTTGCTGTACGTGCGACACGCAGGTCACGAATGAGTTACACACATGCATCACATACACAAAGGGGCCATACTGATCACAAGATCCATACATCCTGCAAAACAAAGTTAGGTGTTCTAACGTTCCAAACTTCAGAGGCCTGAAACTCCATCTTCCAAGCCGAATTTCATGTGTAACTTTTTCTGTAGATCAATTTTCATATAAAATTCGCCCTTATCCGAGATCGTACCGAAAAGTTACAACTGATTTACCGAAGCATACGCACACGACAAAATCTCGACTCGGTAGTACATCCAATCTACTATTGCACATCTCATGTGCTTAGCGTATGAACCTAGATCTCGATTTGACCAATCACATTGATCTTCACTCGCTGCAACTGGCATTACGTGTATCACTTAACTCCGATGGTGGAAACCCGACTAGTAGGAGTATGTCGTTACACAACCATTGCAGCAAGAACACGAAATCAGGACATAGATCAAACTGAAAACTTGCATATCTCCATATGCACACATCCCGAATCCAAAACTAAACAGCTACGACTCTGATACCACTGTTGGGATATGAGGTAGGCTACACTAGCACAAATCAAAATTTTCTACCGCATAAACTAGGAAAACTGTCGTATAAGGATCACGGGATTACCACTCGACGCACTGATGCGGAAGATGTAGATTCACGTCGATGCAGCAAAGTCGATCAGCGTATTCGAACGTAGTCGATCAAGTCGACGTCCAGCAGCTCGTCCACGTGCAGCAAGATCACCCTCGTGCCGCGGCTCATCGTCGGCTCGTCGTGGCTCGTCGGCGGCTCGTCGGTGGCTCGTCGTAGCTCGTTGGTGGCTCATCCAAGTGCTGCAGGCACAACACCTCCAAGGTTTCCACACGTGCAGGAAGGAAGTGTCGCAAGCCGGACTGCTAGATCCGCGAGTTGCAACAGGCGAGGGCGTGGGAGGCGCGGCAGATGTGTTTTGCCAAAAAGGTGTAAACCCTAGGGCGCCCCCACCCCTCTATTTATAGAGGTTCCTGATGGGCCTCTAGGTCCGAGGCCCATTAGTACTTGTAAACCTAATCCAACTCGGATCACATCCGAATTGGGCTTCCAACCCCTTAAGTGTGTGACCCTATGGGTTCGGATACGTATAGACATGGCCCGAGTACTCCTACTCGACCCAATAGTTGGTAGCGGCCTCTAGCAAGATGTGCCAACTCCTATACGCACACAAAGATCATATCAAACGAACCATCACAACATTACATACATGCTATTCCCTTTGCCTCACGATATTTGGTCTAGCTCCAAGCCGACCGCTCTTTCTCAATCCTGTGATTCGAAATCCCTTTGTAGGTTAGCTCTTAACCGTACGTAGCATGGCCATGCATTTTCGGATCCGATCACTCGAGGGGCCCAGAGATATCACTCTCAATCAGAGAGGGGCAAATCCCATCTTGATTGACCATGTCTCACAGCATGCTTCCTGACAAACCCGAAAGCTACATTTATAACTACCCTGTTACGGTGTAGCGTTTGATAGCCCCTAAGTGAGTCGATTCACATCTCGAGTACATGCGACAATCTCAGGTCTAAGAATAAAGCGTACTTGTTGTGTAAAGCGAGAACTACTTCTCGTGTTGGGTCAGTCCTAGCACATGTCTCCACATGTGCCCACATTATTAGTTTAACATCTCAATGTCCATGACTTGTGAAACATAGTCATCAACTAATACATGTGCTAGTCTAATATTCATGTGTGTCCTCATATGAACTCTGACTAGGGACAACTTTAGAAAAACCATACAAGTAAAGAGTTTCACATACAATTCACATAATTGCAAATCAATTCAAGTAGCCTTTAATGGATAGTCAATGAACACAATATATAAATCATGGATACAAATATAATATCATCATATCTATGATTGTCTCTAGGGCATACCTCCAACAGTGGGCAGGCGGCGGGCGGCCGGCGCGGGGGCTAGCGAGCGGCGGGTAGGCGGGTGGCACGGGTGCTTTTTTTATTTTTTTGAAACTTTTTAGTCCCGGTTGGTAAGACCAATGAGAACTAAAGGGGTCTTTAGTCCCGGGTGGATGACTTGAGACTAAAGGACACCCTTTTTTGTCTCGAGTAGTTAGTCCTGGTTGGATTTTCGGGATCTATGGTCCTATCTAACCGGGACTAAAGGTCCGTTTTCCACCAGTGAGCGGTGCCCGACATGCGGAGCAGGGGAAAATGGCTGGCTCACCCGCAGGTGGCTGGAGCTGTGAGCAAGGAAAGTTGGCCAGCTTGGCAATGAGTGGTGCTCGCACCAGGCAAAGGCGAACCTGATCGAGGTGGGCGTGGGGGCAGGCTGTTCGGCAATGAGCACCTGTAGTGTAGGTCAAGGCGAGCACTGATATGAGAGCGAAAACAAGATAAATGGAATCAAAGCAGGGCTTCGATTTTGTTTAACTGGATCCTGTGCACCATCATTGGCAGTGGATTTAAGTGAAGATTAAGGACAAGAAGACGATGATGAGAAATAGATCATGTGCCATGCATGAGAGGAAGACAGAGCAGCTTCCTGTTTTGTTTTCTTACTAGCTAATTGCCCGTGCTTTGCTACAGGCACACAAAATTGATACGACATAACTATTAAAAATCATACAAAATACAAATGTAAAGAGAATGGAAATAAATTAAAGGGTATTCAACATGAACGTGAACTTGTTCTACAAGTTTTTCAGCAACGCTAGAAGAAGGGAATGCTACAACAGCACAATGCCATAATTCTAGTCCTACCATACGAGTGTCATCATGGTGCAACTGTTAAAGAGGAGGTACGAGTGAGCAAGAGTGAGCGAGGCTCCCTCCCACCGCCGGTGACCACTCCGGTCCCAGTGTCTACAGCCTCCCGGCGACGACCATTCTGGCCCCGCTGACCACCTCCACGCCCTTCCCTACCTACCTCGACGATTGACCTTGCGCTGCTAGGCATCGACCAACACCCATCAAGATAAGATCCTCAATGGTTTTTTCTGGTGGTGGGGAGAAGACTGGCATGGAGAAAGCCCCTCAGATATCAACTCCTGATGCCTCTTCTTTGTGATTCCCAACCCAGGTGAATCCTTCCCCGTGCATCTCCTTTTTTGCAAGGGTTCCTCCCCTCTGTAGGTTTGTTGTCCCTCTTTTCCTCTCTTGGATCTAGCCTCCTCTTCCACATATGGACTTCTTTAAGTTCTACCACCGGCTGGGCACATCATTTAGTTAGAAAGTGCATGATCAACTAGGCACTCAAGTGAACTTCTAAGGGAAGCCAGTAGGTCATGGTTTTCACTTGTTGGTATGTTTCAGCAGAAATAGATTCAGACTCACTGATGAGTCGGTTAACACTTGCTTGCATTCTGTTCTTGGGGGCAAAGGCCCTTTCTTCTTTGCTGAACAGATGGAGGATCAGGTTTTCAAATTCACAGTGCATTCCAGGTGTTGGTGTTTAAACCCAGCAACCTACCAAGGGAGTACCTAAGGTAGAGTTTTGGTTGGTGGGTGTCGCCAAAATCAGGAGCTCGATGGTGTACGTAGGCATGCAATTTAGATAGGTTCGGGCCACTAGATCATGTAATACCCTACGTCCTATATGTTGTTTGCTTGTATTGGATTGAATTTGTTTTGAGGGGGTCTCTGCCCACCCTTATATATGGGGGAGCAGGGTCACAGGGTAGTTGTTTTACACGAGTACTAGTCGGATACGACTACAGAGTTCTATTCTAACTCAAAAGAGTAGTTTCCTTGTCCATGACTAGTTTCCTAGTAGTCCATGTAGACTACGCCATCCTGTATCATAGTCTCCATGTCTTGGTATGTCTCGGTGTACTTCTCCTCGTATGGATCCGTACAAACCTTCTGATGGGTCCATGGATGTATGCCCGACAAGCCCCCGAGTACTTTGTAGTCAAATGTAACAGCCTCGGGTACTTTTGCAGACATCGCTCGACTAGTTTTTGGTGCTCTTCGAGTACTTTGGTTGTGGCCAAGTCTTCGAGTACTTGAGTGCTGTCAAGCGGCTAGAAGGTACTCTAGCCTCATCTAACGTTGTTTCTTAGAAGTCTATCTTCAAACCTTTATATGGAAGTGCGATGAAAACTGCACTCCATATGGAGTAGCCCCCGAGCCTTAGGTTGAATCAAAGAATCAGGCTGAGGGTCAATCTGCATTTGTTCCATCTTCATCTTGATCTTTGAACAAAAAGAAATTTTTATCCAATGGGCACGGTTACCCGACTAGTTCTAGGAGGTATAAGGGTCTTTTAATCTATTACCGTGACCTTTCAGCTTCTGCCGGTTTGGAAAAAACCTGTCTTGCATGGATAGGGCCATAATTGCCACTGATTAGTGAAAATAGTGGACTGTTACCCCGGAGACTCTGCCACGGTTATAAAATTTAGTGGAAAGATACCCCTGCCCATTACGCTACCATTTTGCATATGTCATTTATCTTGGTCGAAAAACCTTAACTCTTAGCACCGTCGTGATCTTATCTTAGATCGCTAGTGCTGCCACACCTTTCGTTGCCTGCGCCACCTCCCTGAAGCCCCCGAGTGCATGCATGTGAAGACCAAGGCAACAATCAGGATGGGAAGGAAGCTCGAAGTTTTGAAGAAGGGCTCCAAGGATGATGCCAAGAAGGCACCTAAGGAGAATTTCAAGAGGGGAACTTCCAGGAAGGGGAAGGAGCCTGAACTGCCGGTGCCGAAGTGTGGGGAAACCGACCAGACCGTGCTGCCCAATCAGGCGATGGCCTGGAAGTGATCCACTATGAAAGACGCGGAAATCCAAGAGCTGGTAGATGCCAAGCTGCTACAGGAGCAGGCGGTCGTGGGTTTGAGGTCCTCTTATGGCAATGCTTGGATGTTTGAAGCGCACCCCAATGAGATGGTAATATTTGCCCGATTTGTGGAGCGCGGATTTGCTATTCCAACTTCTGACTTCTTCCAGGGCCTCTTGGAGTACTACTCATTACAACTCGTCCATCTCAATCCCAATAGCATCTTGCATATATCCATCTTTGTTCACTTGTGCGAATTGTTTATGGGGATTCCGCCCCATTTCAGTCTCTTCCATAAGATTTTTCGTCTAAAGCCACAGCCTAGTTAGGAGAATATGCAGGTTATTGGAGGTGCTGGCTTCCAGATCCATGAGTAGTACTCGGATCTGTATTTGGAGTATAAGCTGGTGGAATCTCATGGCGATTGGAAGGAAAAATGGTTTTATATTGAAGATCACAAGCCGTCTGTGCCCAAGATTCCTGGACATTGTCCAAAGTACAGTCGCCGGTGGCTTGAGATTACTGGACATCGTCCAAAGTACAGCTGCTGGTGGCTTGATGAACCAACAACGGCTGAAAGTATTCAGGTACCCAATTTGTTGACCAAGATTGTTGTGTTGAAGAAGCAAGATTTCACAGTAGTAGTCGTAGCTGCTAGCTTTCTGAAAAGACAGCTGCAGCCATTGCAGTTTTGGCAGACTCCTGTATATGAGTACTATGGGCTCAATGATCCCTCATGGATGTCGCGGGATGTTGAAATAAATTGAGAGCGCACCCGGAGCGGTTGAAGAATTCGACAGTCGGAACAAGCCGAATGAAGTAAGTATTCATCATTGTTGTGCTCCGAGTACTTGTATTGTTTTGATTTGTTGTTTTCCGACTTGTTTCTTCTTCTGCAGGCAAATGCACTCGTGTATTATTTGCCTTCTCCTCCCCCCGGTGCGGATTACACAAAGAACGCAATGCTAGTGCATTCACTACAATTGCCTAGGAATTCCTCAAAGCAGGAAGAGGAGGAGGGGGAGGATGAAGAGACCGATCCCATTGACAGCTCTGATTCTGACGATGAGGGTGACTTTGTATTACAGCCGCATGCCCCAAAGCAAGACAAGTCATCTTCTATCGCACCGAGACGCTGTGTTGACGATGATGTAGATGCTGATTTGGCGCCGCCGCCAAAGAAGCAGTGAACTGCTGTTCCCAAGAGGCGCACTAGGCGCGATCTTTGCATTCATGATGCGCCCCCGCTGGTAATAACTATTATGGAAGGGCAAGGCCTTGAAGTGCGAGTACTCTTGTACTTGTTGTGTGTAGTTTTGACTACTTATCTTTAAGTTCTTTCTTCTGCATGCTACTAGTGAAGTAGTCGAGATCGTAGAGGCAGCTGCTGATGAGATTGTTGGTGCCATGGAGACGACTACCAATAATGCCAGTGAAGTTGCAGAAACAACGGCTGACGACGGGACTGTTGCGGCGGATACGGCCACCGGTAATGTGACCATGGCTCCGGAGACAACTACTCCACGCGTGACCGTGGAGGCAGTGATGACTACCGGTGGTGTAGTTAGATCAACGAAGATGGACATGAGTGGAGCAGTCAAGACGCCGGAGGCTGTTTCTGATGCTACACTGTCTGAAATTTCCGGAGGCGGAGAGCGCATGGATTCCAATGGCAATCGTGTGGCCACCGCTGCCCAAGAAATTGCTTTGGGTACTAGCGACAACCTTGAAACTCCGCTGCCTACCCCATCAAGTTTGCCAATTCCTATTACCTTGCCAATGCGTTTGGTGGGGAAAGCTCCTCTGGTGCCTCATTGGTCGACCAGGTGAGTACCTGGCACTATGTTTGAGTATTAAATTTGTATCGAGTAGTTTCTTTCTGGTTCTTATGCTTTGTTGTGTGTAGGGCATCTTTGAGTGTTGACCTTGGTGTGGCAGGCATAGGCCCAGTAGTTGATGATGAAAACCGCTCAACTACGAACCCAGCCCCCGCGCCTTTCATCAAATTAACGGAGGAGAACTTAGCACCGGTGGTGGGGGCAAGCGCTACGTCCTTGGCAGCCGCGTTGTTGCAGGATGTGATCAGTTCTCTCTAGGACGTAGCGCCATTAGCCCCCTAGACTACTGCTCCTCGACCACTACCTAAGGCCGCATCAGTTGAAGAACCGTCTACATCATACGTCTTGGATGCCATTCCTCTCAACTCTGCGGGTACTAAAGCCACCGAGCTCAAGGCCATGCGCACCCTTGGATCCGTTGCGGCGACTGCAGGGATGTCGTCAGAGGCAGGGCTATCATTTAGTCAGGAATAGTCTTGGTGCGTGGCGCAAAGACTTATTTAGCGGCTGAACATCTGCTGCCGTGGAGGGAAATCGAGTCTTTTGAGAGCCCCCTGTTGGAGCCACAGGCCATGTCCTCCATCTTGGAGATCAACCAGAGTATCATGGAGTATGCTAAGGTGAGTTCAGCTCTTGTACTTTTCTTGCTTGATTTGAGTGAGCAGTTTTCCGTTTCAGAGTACTGATTTTTCTGTACTCAGGATCTGTTCGAGACGTCTCGCCAAAATGTCCAACTTCTGTGGGAGCAAAGCGAGGCTGCACGTCGCGTTGAGCTTCTAGAGAAGGAAATTAGCGGGGAGCGTCGGCGGACTTCCCAGTTTCTGGAGAGGTATAATAGTGTTGTTGCATTGTTCCAGGTGGAGCGACAGGAGTTTGAATGTGAAAAGAACCGCATTGTTGCGCGCAACAAGTCCTTGCACCATAAAGTTGAGGGTGAGTACTCGTGCACACAGTCTTTGAGTTGTCTATTGTATGTGGTCTGTCCTTTGACTACCCGTTGCTGTTTTGTAGAGTTGAAAAGCTAGGATACTGTGTTGAAGAACACAATCAATGATTGGAAGAATGCCTACTGTAGGCTGATGGAGGAGCATGAAGAGCTCAAAGGCTAGTTGGAGAAAGCATAGCACGATCTGAAGAAGGAATCTAAGATGCGCCGAGATAGTGATGTCAGCCTAGTTGGGGCCATGACTACTATCAAGGCGCAACAAGAACTTCTCTAGGAGTGGTTTGATGTGGCGCAACCTCTAGCTAACATGGTGGAGCCCCCTGAGGAAGGAGTAGAGCCTCATTCCCTACTGGAGAGGGTCAGGGATGCGCCGGCAAAAATTAATAGCCTAGTCCAAGGCATGGCCAAGTCGGTGTCCAAGCAACTACTGGGATTCGTCAAGTCGTTCTATCCCAAGGCTGACCTGACTCCAGTGGCGGAGGGTGTTGCTGCGGATTGCTTGGACGAGACTTATAAGCAATACTTGGAAGAATTGGACCCTATAGTTGAGGAAGTAGCCAAGTTCATCAACCTGCAGTAGTCTTTTGGGTTTCTTTTGGTTGTAACTGGTCCTGAACTTTGTGTCTTTGAATAATGATCTTTTGGAGAAACTGAAATATTGTATTGTAGTTTCTGACTAGTGCAGCCGTGATGATCCTTAGTACTTTGTTGAGCATTGTTTTCTACTTATTGGGCAAGAGTCCTATCTGTGAGCTACTTGTGAGCTCGGCTGATGAGTAGTCTATAGTAGTTTACCACTCATAGCCTCGTAGTGGAAGTAGTCATCCTTTTTCTCCGCATTATTACGAGCGTACCCGAGAGGACACACAAGAACACTGTGCCTTTGTCCTTTGTGCCTGCATTATTGCGAGCGTATTTGAGAGTACGCACGAGAGTACTATGCATACCTTGTCGTTTTGCAATCAGGGTGGATCACATGCAAGCGTTTACTCTGGACGGTTGGCTCTACATGTGGGTCTGTACTTGTGCTAGGCGGTAGGGAAAGCTTTGCACTGTGTAGTCACGGGTGTGCGGTGGCAACTCTTGGATGGTAGCTTGGCTTCCTGGCTATAAATAGAGCCCCATCTGCCTCTATGAAAGGCATGGCTCGGGTTGTAGCAGTAGTTGGCCTTAGGTTTCTTCTCTTTGATGGTGGCGAGCTTCCAATGAGCGCCCCGGTGCTAGAAGATTCCTCGTATTGTGGTTCCACATTCCCTCCATAGATCCTCTAGACTAGTCCGGTGGGCATGGTGCTAGAAGAATCCTCGTACGAGGAAGCATCGTGTGCCTCGGCTTTTCTCTTGCTCTCTGGATGAATTGATGCTGGAGCTCGCTGGCAAAGAATGTGCGCATCACAGTTTTTATCCAGCTATCTGCTTGAGGATGGTGGTGTGGTTCCATGGGCGCAGCTTTTGTGCGTGCCCTTGTTTCTTTTCACTGCGCCTCGAGGTTTCTTGCTCCAAGGTGTAGAGTAGTCCTGAGGCTTTCCACACACACTTGGCATGATATTGTAAAAGCCTGGGACTTCTGTTGTAACCGTCAGTAGCCAGTTGCTTGTAGTCGTTGTTGAGCACTTTTGTTGTACTCTTGACTTTCCAACTTCTTGAGGCAGAAGCATTGATGTATCCTGCAAGATTCGTTAATACAAAAAATGCATATATGAGATAAGTAGTCGAACGAGTCTTGTGTACTCTTCTTGTCGTTGGCTTCTTGTGTCATTGGTCCGCATTTGCAAATCATTGGATGAGTTGGAATAACTCATTTAGACTTGTGAGTACAAGCCAAGTGGGGGCGTTTTGGCCCAAAGAGCTTACTAGCTCGAAGCTTGCTGCTGACCCGCCTTTGCGAGCCACTGGGTGAGTTGAATAACTCAAGTAGACTTGTAACTGCAAGTCGTACTGGGGCGCTGTGGCCCAGAGAGCTGAATAGCTCATGGTTGCAGCTGACCCACCTTTGCGACCCGCTATTTGAGGCGAGGACATGTAGTCGACTACCCCCAAAAAATAATTGCATTAAAAAAAGGTTGAGGCCAGTGGCCCGTGTACAATGTCCCATAGTCTATTGACTAGGGGTAGAAATGACAGAGATGCTCGATGTTCCACGAGTTCTCAACATCTTCACATGGAGAGATGCTGTAGTCTGTAGGATCTTGGGCCTGTGACCTTGAATACGATGTAAGGCCCCTCTCATGGAAAATTGAGCTTGTGCAGCCCCTTGGTGTCTTGGATACACTTGAGGACCATGTCACTAATGTTGAAAGAATGTTCTTTGACATTGCAATCATGGTAACGGCAGAGCCCTTCAAGGTATCTTGCTGACTGGACGAGTGCTGCACAGCGGGATTCTTCTAGGCTGTCTATGTCTAGACACCTTGTTTCTTCTGCCGCGCCTTCGTTGTAATGTTCGACTGTGGGAGATTTCCACATGGTGTTGGTAGGGAGTATGGCTTCTGATCCATAGACTAGAAAGTAGGGCGACTGCCCCCATAGGCTTGCACGGTTGAGTACCTAGCCCCCAGAGTACGTTGGGTAGTTCTTTGAGCCACTTGCCTCCTTTAGTGTTGCCAATGTCGTGCAGCCTTTTCTTCAGGGTGTCAAGTAACATCCTGTTGGTGCGCTCAACTTGGCCATTGGCTCTTGGGTGAGCAACAGAGACATAATGAATGTCGATTCCGCTATTTTCACAATACTCCCAGAATTCGTGGTTGTTGAAATTGGAGCCTAAATCCGTGATGATCCGTTTTGGGAATCCATAGCGTTGGACGATCTCCTCGAGGAAGTCGAGTACCCTGTCTGCCTTGGGGTAGGTGACATGCTTCACTTCAATCCACTTGGTGAACTTGTGAATGGCTACGTGTACTCGATTGAATCCTCCTGGTGCAGTTGGGAGTGGTCCAATCATGTCGAGCCCCTAGCATGCGAAGGGCTATGTTGGAGGTATCATGATGAGCTTGTAGGTAGGAACGTGTTGTTGCTTTACAAAGAACTGACAACCTTGGCATTGATGGACTAGTTCTTCTGCATCGGCTGGTGTGGTAGGCTAGTAGAACGTTGCTCCGAAGGTCTTGCCCACTATCGTGCGTGAAGTTGCGTGGTTGCCATAGATCCCTTTGTGTATTTCTTCCAATATGTCCTTGCCATCTTCTCGTGTGACACACTTCATGAGTACTCCTGAAGATGCGCCTCTTTTGTATAGCTTGTCTCCGACAAGTACGTAGCTTTTGCTTCGTCGTATGAATTGCTCTACCTGTGTCTTGTTTGAGGGTAATTTGTGTTCTTTGATGTAGTCAATAAATGGTGTACTCCAATCCACATCAATCATCATAACCTCCCGGTCTGATTCTACTGGGCCGTGATCGGTGGTTGCTAAGGGTGCCTGCTCCATGATGGACGGTTTGCAAAGCTCATGGACGAAGACTCCTACTGGGACTTAAGCACGTGTTGAACCCATCTTGGACATGGCGTCTGCAGCGACGTTGTTGTCACGAACAGCGTTGTGGAACTCTAAGCCAGAAAATTTGTTTTCTAGCTTGCGGACTTCTTTGTAGTATGCGTCCATGTTCTCCTTGTTCCGGTCCCACTCATCGTTGATTTGATTGATAACTACTAGTGAGTCGCCGTTGACTAGTAATCTCTTGATGCCTAGGGATACTGCTAGGCATAACCCATGTAGTAGCGCTTTGTACTCGGCTTCGTTATTGGACACCTCCCAGAATATCTGAAGAACATATTTGAGTTGTTCACCCTTAGGGGATATTAAGAGTACTCCTGCATCGGTGCCTTCGAGCTTGAGTAACCCATCAAAGTACATGACCTAATGCTTTGGGCGTTCTGCTGGTGTTGGTAATTGATTCTCCTTCCACTCTGCCATGAAATCGACTAGAGCTTGGGATTTTGATTACGGTTCATGGCCTAAATTCCAGAGAGAGCGCTCCGAGTTCTACTGCCCATTTGAGATTCTTCCCGTGGCGTCTCGATTGTGAAGAATTTCTCCTAGGGGGAAATCAGTGACCACGGAGATCTTGTGTTCCTAGAAATAGTGTCGCAACTTTCACGAGGTGAGTAGTATAGCGTAGAGAAACTTCTGGACCGGTGGGTACCGGGTCTTGGAGTCTGAGAGTACTTCACTGATGCAGTACACTGGTCTCTGGACTTTGTATATGTGACTTGGTTCTGACCTTTCAACTACTATTGCCGTGCTTACGACATGAGTAGTAGCAGCGATGTATAACAACAAGTCCTCGTTTGGAGTTGGGGCTGTGAGGATTGGTGGTTTTGATAGGAAATCTTTCAACTGTAGTAGAGCCTTATCCACCTCCTCTGTCCACTGGAACTTGTCTTGCCGTTTGAGTAGTTTGAATAAGGGGAGGCCCCGTTCTCCAAGCCTTGAAATGAATCTGTTGAGGGCCGCCATGCACCCTATCAGCTTCTGAACATCCTTGATGCTGGACGGAGCTTGCATATTGGTGATGGCGGTGATTTTCTCGGGGTTTGCTTCAATGCCTCTGTGGCTGATGATGAACCCAAGTAGTTTCCCTGATGGTACGCCAAAAAAAGCACTTTGTAGGGTTGAGTTTCCACCGGAACGCTCACAAACTGGTGAAGGTTTCTTCCAAGTTTGCGATGAGATCATCTGAATTTCTGGTCTTGATTACCACATCATCCACAAATGCTTCCACGTTGCGGTGGAGTTGTTTCTCAAAGCACATCTGGATGGCACGTTGATATGTTGCGCCTGCGTTCTTCAACCCGAAGGACATTGTTTTGTAGCAGAAAGCTCCAAAAGGGGTGATAAACGCAGTTTTGACTTGGTCTTCTTCCTTGAGGGCTATCTGGTGATATCCTGAGTAGCAGTCCAGGAAGCAGAGTAATGCGCATCTAGCTGTGGAATCAACGACTTGATCAATCCTTGGGAGCCCGAAAGGGTCCTTAGGATAGTGCTTGTTGAGGTCTGTGTAGTCCACACACATCCTCCATTCATTGTTGTTCTTCTTGCGGACCAGGACTAGGTTGGCGAGCTGTCGGTGTTTTAACCGGCAACCTATCAAGAGAGTACCCGGCGAGCTGTCGGTGTTTTGGTTGGTGGGTGTCGCCGAAATCAAGGAGTCTATGGTGATGTAGGAACACGATTTAGACAGGTTCGGGCTGCTAGATCGCTTAATATCCTACATCCTGTGTGTTGTATGCTTGTATTCGATTGAACTTGTTTGAAGGAGGTCCCTGTCCGCCCTTATATGTCGGGGGAGCAGTGTTACAGGGTAGTCATTGGTACAAGAGTACTCGTCAGACACGACTACAGAGTCCTACTCTAACTTGGCAGAGTAGTCCTATTGACTTCCAACTAGTCCTTCAGTGAGTCTGTGTAGTCTACGTTGCCATGTAGTGTAGTCTTCATGTCCTGATACGTCTCGAGTACGTCCCCTTGAGTGGGTCCATACAGATCTTCTGGTGGGCCTGAGGATGTATGACCGACAAGCCCCCGAGTACTTTGTAGTTAAATGAAGTAGTCCCAGGTACTCTGCATGTGTTGCTCGACTAGTCTTTGGTGCTCGTTGAGTACTCTTGTCGCGGCTAGCCTTCGAGTACTCGAGTACTGACATGCGACTAGAAGGTACTTCTACCCTATTCTGATGTTGCTTTTGAGTAGTTTTTCCTCAAGTCTTTATATGGAAGTGCAATGAAAATCGCACTCCATATGGAGTAGCCCCCGAGCCTTAGGTTGAATCAAAGAATCAGGCTGAGGGTTAAACTGAATTTGTTTCGTCTTTCCTTAATCCCTAAAGAAAAAGAAAATTTTGTCCAACGGGCGAGGTGTACGTAGCCCCGGAGCACTTGATCGACTACGTCCAGACGATGAAGGGGTCAACCATGATCAACATGACCATTGGACTTCAATCTCGCGATAAATCTTGAGAGTATCAGATCATTGCGAAATTATGGGCTGTGTTCCCAAAATCTCGGAGCCGTTTAGATCCATTGCGCTGTTATAAAAGATAAGGCCAGTAGCCTCTGTGGGTTACGCTTCCATCCAATCGCATCTGTTATTCTCCATCTTGAAAACCCTAACGCCGCCACTGGCGCCACCGCCGCCACCATTAGCCGAGACAAGCGACTTTAAGCATTAGAGTAGCCTTTTCCTCCCCCTACGTTTCCCGAGGTTATGCGCGTGAAGAAGATGGGGAAGAAGACCGACAAGTCCAAGGGAAAGGCTGTGGAAGGATCGATGAAAGATTCCAAGAAGAGGAAGGAGCCACAGCTTCCTCCACCCAAATGTGGGCCTACAGATCAGACCGCTCCACCAAATCAAGCATCCGCTTGGAAGATATCCACCATGAAGAAAGAAACAATCTGAGAGTTGGTGAATGCAAAATTGCTGCAGGAGGAGGCCGTCGTAAATTGGAGGTCCGCCTATGCCAATGCCTAGAACTTCGAGACCCATCCAAAAGAGATGGTGATTTGGGCTCATTTTGTGGAGAGAGGACTTGTTGTTCCTAGATCAGAGTTCTTCAGAGGTATCCTCAACTTTTACGACATTTAGCTTATTCATCTGAATCCCAACGGGATATTGCATATTTCAATCTTTGTGCATCTCTGTGAAGCATATTTGGGGATAGAGCCTCATTTTTAATTGTTTCACAAACTTTTCCGCTGCAAGCCTCAGCCTAGTCAAGATAGGATGGCAGTACTCAGAGGTGCAGGATTTCAGCTCAGGGACTCCAATGTGTATCTGGAATATGAGATGCCACCATCCCATGGCGCCTAGAAAAGAAATGGTTTTACATCGAGAACCATGAGCCTCCAATGCCAGTGATCACCGGGTACCGCCTGAAGTACTTGAGCAAGTGGCTTGAGAAGCCCAGGTTTGAAGATAGTCATCAGGTAGTCGAGTTGTTGCAAAAGATCGCAGTGTTGAAGAAGGCAGGACTGACTGGGATAAACGTGGCAGCCAGCTTCTTGAAGAGGTGAGTGCAACCATTGCAGCTACGCCGAACTTGGGGCTATGAGTACTCAGGCTTTGATGATCCATCGCGGATGTCAGTTGAGGAGATATTTGATGATGTATTGAAGAGTTGTTGGGCAAATTTTTCAAGAATTTCCAAGGAGTGCCCGAAGTCAATGAATCCATCCAAGAATTTGACAAGTGGCATAAGCCCAAAGAGGTAACGTGCTTTCCTTTTGAATACACATGATTAGTAGTTGTTATGTTTGCCAATTAGTAATTCCTTATGCAGGAAGATGTCCTTTTATACTTTTCTCCTCCTCCCCCTGATGCTGATGGCGCAAAAAATGCGAAACTTGTGCACTACGTGCACTTGCTTGATGATCCCTCAAAGGAGGAGAAGGAGGATAGGGATTTTGAGCCGCTTGGCCACCCAGACATTGCGTCGTCTAACTTTGAATTGTCTGATCATTTTTCTGTGTAGTCTCGAGTTTTTAAAGGGTATAAATTTGCAACCGACACCTCAAAGCGTCCAGCGGAGGATGTTGGTGATGAAGAGATCCAGGCTCCAATGCCGAAGAAAAGACGGACCATAGTACGTAAGCAACAAGTTAGCAAGCACGGAGACTTTCAAAGCTCCACCGCCGGTAATTGCCTTTTGCAGAAGAGCAATGTGCTGAAGTATGAGTACTTATATAGCTTCCTTGAGTAGTCGAATTAACTTGTTTTGATGTTTGTTTTTGCAGATTGTTGATGACACGGTGAAGACATTGAGGATGCCGCAGATGTAGTGTACGGTGCTGCCGAGACTACTTCTGATGATGTAGTTGCGATAGCTAAGGACGCGGCTGCTAGTGTGGTTTCATCATCAGCAGACATCTGCTGATGATGCGGCCATGACGCCCGAGACGGCAACTAGTCAAGTAGCCGTTGATCCTGAAGTTGCAAGTGGTGGAGCGGGCGACCCATCAGAGACTACCATTGGTGAAACTGTAAAAATGCCTGAAATAGTTTCTGACGCCACATTGCCTGCAGTCCCCGTTAGCACTGAGTACGCGAGTACTGGTAGTAGTTATGCATACATTGTCTCTGAGTTGGTTCTTTTAGGTCTTGGCGAAAATACCAAGGAGTTGCCACCCATACTGGCTAGTGCGCAAGCTCCGAGTGTTCAGCCAGTTCTCGTGGTGAAGAAACATCGTCGAGTTCCTCCTTGGTCTACCTAGTGAGTACTCTATTGTGTTTGAATTTGAGCATTGATTTTATAATCAACAGTCGCTTTTGTAATCTTGAATTGTGTTTGATATCAAGACTTCCGAGAACATTGCTTTAGACGTGGTGAGCATAGAAACAGCTGTAGATCCGTCAGCCACGAATTCTGATGTCGTGCCTGTTATCAATTTGACAACCGAAGATCCATCACAAGCTGATGGGACGAGTGTGGTAAGTCTTATTGTTGGAGGTATGCCCTAGAGGCAATCATAGAGATGATGATATCTGATTGTATCCATGATTTGTATATTGTGTTCATTGAATATCCATTAAAGGCTACTTGAATTGATCTGCAATTATGTGAATTTTATGTGGAACTCTTTACTTGTATGGTTATTCTAAAAGTTGTCCCTAGTCGGAGTTCATGTGTGGACACACATGAATCTTAGACTAGTACATGTATTAGTTGATGACTATGTTTCACAAGTCATGGACATGGAGATGTCAAACTAATAATGTAGGCATATGTAGAGACATGTGCTAGGACTGACCCAACGCGAGAACTAGTTCTCTCTTTACACAACATGTACACTTTGTCCTTAGACCTGAGATTGTCGCATGTACTCAAGATGTGGATCGACTTACTTAGGGGCTATCAAACGCTACACCGTAACAGGGTAGTTAAAAAGGTAGCTTTCGGATTTGTCAGGAAGCATGCTATGAGGCATGGTCAATCAAGATGGGATTTGCCCCTCTCTGATTGAGAGTGATATCTTTGGGCCCCTTGAGTGATCGGATCCGGAAATGCATGGCCATGCTACGTACAGTTAAGAGTTAACCTACAAAGGGATTCCGAATCACAGGATCAAGAAAGAGCGGTCGTTTTGAAGCTAGACCAAATATCGTGAGGCAAAGGGAATAGCATGTACATGATGTTGTGACGGTTCGTCTGATATGATCTTCGTGTGCTATAGGAGTTGGCACGTCTTGCTAGAGGCTGCTACCAACTATTGGGCTGAGTAGGAGTACTCGGGCCATGTCTATACGTATCCGAACTCATAGGGTCACACACTTAAGGGGCTTGAAGCCCAATTCAGATATGATCCGAGTTGGATCAGGTTTAGAAGTACAAATGGGCCTCGGACCCAGAGGCCCGTCAGGAACCTCTATAAATAGAGGGGGTGGGGCGCCCTAGGGTTTTATCCCTTTGGTCGAAAACACATCTGCCGCGCCTCCCACGCCCTTGCCCTATTGGAACTCGTGGACCTAGCAGTCCGGCTTGCAACGCTTCCTCCCTGCACGTGTGGATACCTTGGAGGTGTTGCACCTGCAGCACTTGGACGAGCCACGATGAGCCCCCGATGAGCCACAGCACGAGGATGACCTTGCTGCACGTGGACGAGCTGTTGAGGAGCTACTCGACGTCAACGTGATCGACTATGTGTTCGACTACACTGATCGACTTCGCTGCCCCAACATGATTCTACATCTTCCGCACCAGTGCGTCGAGTGGTAATCCCGTGATCCATATAAGGTAGTTTTCCTGGTTTACACGGAAGAAAAATTTTATTTTGCGCTAGCGTAGCCTACCTCGTATCCCAACAGTGGTATCAGAGCCGTAGTTATTTTGTTATGGATTCGGGATGTGTGCATATGGAGATATGTGAGTTTTTAGATTGATCTGTGGCCTGGTTTCGTGTTCTTGCTACAATGGTCGTGTAACGACATACTCCTACCGGTCGGATTTTCGCCATCGGAGTTAAGTGATACACATAATGCCAGTTGCAGCAAGCGAAGATCAATATGATTGGTCGAATCGAAATCCAGGTTCATACGCCAGGCGCATGAGATGTGCAATAGTAGATTATATCTACTACCGGGTCGAAATTTTGCCGTGTGCGTGTGCTTCGGTAAAACAGTCATCACTTTTTGGTACGATCTCGGATCGAGGCGAATTTTATATGGAAATTGATCTACAGAAAAATTTACACATAAAATTCAACAGCTTTGCTGTTTTTGGTGAAATTAGATTTCCCAAATTTGGCTTGAAAGATGGAGTTACGGGCCTCTGAAGTTTGGAACGCTAGAACGCCTAACTCTGTTTTGCACGATGGATGGATCTTGTGATCAGTATGGCCCCTTTGTATATGTGATGCATGTGTGTAACTCATTCGTAACCTGCGTGTCGCGCGTACGGCAACACCGCTAGAGCCATATGTGTTGTCACTTTAATGTATTTAATGGTCTGCGTACCAATCTGTGATGATCCAAGCAGCTATGTAATCTTCATTACTAGCTATTAGGTGCAATAACATGTTCTAGTTCTTGGAGGACTCATCACCAGTAGGATGGCACACATGGAACATGGAGATGGAGATCACCATGGTGAACAGGTTCTATGGAGATGGAGATCACCATAAGAAAACGGGCCATACTGTGTCACAACTATATGAATGTATTCTTTATGTTTTACTTCCTGCATAATGTGATGTTAGAAGTAGAATGATCCCTTGCAAAATTTAAGTTTGTATGCCCTCCCAACTAAAACTTGCACCATCCCATGTCTTGTACAATTGGTGGTGGGTCTATGACATTAGGGTGCCACTAGTTTTCCTTGACTAGACGGTTTTGTGTCGGACACTTACACGCATAAGGGTTGGTTTGCTTAACAAGGTTATCTTAATGGTTAAGGACCTTGGGGCATAAAGGTTGGGCGCCGAGACATGGAGATATCACCCAACAACAAGAGTCATATGTGATAGGATTAGCAAGAAGTTGCTTACCGATCTACCTTGTTTGCTAGCGGTGATGCTAAAGCTCACTAGTAGACTTGTTAGTTGTGGATCCTGAATCACTAAGTATCAATAGAGGGATATTAATTTTAGTGAGAGTAGATTCTGTTAAATAGTTTAATGTGATTTACTCTATCATGGAGACGTTTGTCTTAGTATTTTGCATTATTATTTTGTTGTAGATGGCACCTAGCAACACCACACCATTTGCTTTGTGTTCGGTCCTTGAGAAGGACAAGTTGAATGGAACAAACTACTCGGACTGGATCCATAACCTGAGAATTGTTCTCAGGGCTGAGAAATTGGAAGATGTTCTAGAAACCTATTACCAGAAGAACCTACTGAAGATGCACCTGTTGCTGTTAAAAATTCTTACAAGAAAGCATGTGATGCTAACCTCGAAGTAAGCTGCCTTATGCTTGCTTGCATTGAACCCGAGCTGCAGATGCAGTTTGAAACAAGCCATGAGGCGCACGATATGATCGTGGCGCTTAGAGACATGTTCCAAACACAGGCCAGGACTGAAAGGTTCAATGTGCTAAGGCCTTTGTGGAGAGCAAGCTAGCAGAAGGCGCAGCAGTAGGACCACACATAATCAAGATGGTTGGTTACACTCAACGGTTGGAGAAGCTGGGCTTCCCACTGGGCCAAGAGTTGGCCACTGATTTCATTCTTTTGTTTCTTCCGTCTAGCTATGGGAACTTCATCTCGAACTACCATTTGCATGGGATGGAGAAGGGTCTGAATGAACTATGTGGCATGCTTAAAACAACAGAGGCTGACATTAAGAAAAGTGCTAGTAGCAGCCATGTGATGGCTATACAGAACAAGCCTAGCTTTAAGAAGAAGGGCAATTCTTGGAAAAAGAAGGGCAAGGCTGCCAAGTCAAACCCAACGCCCAAGGTTAAAGCTGGACCTGGACCTGCTTCAGACAAAGAGTGCTTTTATTGTCACGAACTTTGTCACTAGAAGAGAAATTGCAAGCAATACCTAGCTTCATTGAAGAATGGCGGAAGTAAGAGTACTTCCACCTCAGGTACGCTTGTTGTTAATGTTATAGACAACATATTTCTCGCTGATACAATTATTAATTCTTGGGTATTTGATACCAGATCGGTTGCTCATATTTGCAATTCGATGCAGGGAATGATAAGAAGTAGAAGCGTGGAAAGAGAAGAAGTTGATTTGATCTAGCTCCAAGCCCACCACTCTTTCTCAATCCTATGATTCGAAATCCCTTTGTAGGTTAACTCTTAACCTTACGTAGCATGGCCATGCGTTTTCGGATCTGATCACTCGAAGGGCCTAGAGATATCTCTCTCAACTACAGAGGGGCAAATTCCATCTGGATTGACCATGCCTCATAGCATGCTTCTTGACAAACCCGAAATCTACCTTTATAACTACCCTGTTACGGTGTAGCGTTTGATAGCCCCTAAGTAAGCCGATCCACATCTTGAGTACATGCGACAATCTCAGGTCTAAGGACAAAGCGTACATGTTGTGTAAAGAGAGAACTATGTAACTCACGTTGGGTCAGTCCTAGCACATGTCTCTACATGTGCCCACATTATTAGTTTGACATCTCCATGTCCATGACTTTTGAAATATAGTCATCAACTAATACATAGCTAGTATAATATTCATGTGCGTCCTCACATGAGCTTCGACTAGGGACAATTTTTAGAATAACCATACAAGTAAAGATTTGCACACACAATTCACATAATTGCAAATCAATTTAAGTAGCCTTTAATGGATATTCAAGGAACACAATATAAAACATGGATACAATGGAATATCATCATCTGTACGATTGCCTCTAGGGCATACCTCCAATAGTCTCCCACTTGCACTAGAGTCAATCTAGAAGATATCTAATACCCATAGCTCTTATGTGTGTATCATGCTTAGACTGCGGGAGAGGCTTTGTCAAAGGATCAGAAATATTTAAACCTGTGTATTTTGCATATGTTGATCTCATCTTGGTTAACGAAGTATTGAATGAGATGAAATCGCCGCATTATGTGTTTGTTCTTCTGGTGATTCCTTGGCTCCTTTGCTTGCACAATAGCCCCATTGTTATCACAGTAGAGATTCAATAGGCTAGACACATTCGGGAACACACCAAGCTCAATAAGAAAATTCCTTATCCAAACACCCTCCTTCGCGGCTTCTGAAGCCGCGATGTACTCAGCTTCTATCATAGAATCAATCACCATCTCTTGCTTGGAACTCTTCCAGCTAACAACACCACCATTTAGCGTAAACACAAATCCTGATTGTGATTTTGAATCATCTTTGTTGATTCGGAAACTAGCATCGGTGTAACCTATTACAATGAGCTCCTCCTCACATCCATAGATGAGGAACATATCTCTTGTCCTTCTGAAGTACTTAAGAATGTTTTTCACCATCGTCCAGTGACTCTCACCCGGATCAAACTCGTGCCTTCTTGTCATACTTAGCGCATATGAAACATCTAGGCGAGTACTTATCATTGCATACATGATAGATTCGATAGCCGAAGCATATGGCACTCTACTCATGCGATCCCGCTCATCAGTGGTCGAATGAAACTGAGTCTTGCTAAGGTGTATGCCATGTGACATAGGCAAGAACCCTTTCTTCGCCTCTTGCATGCTGAACCGTTTCATGACTTTGTCAATGTAAGTATCTTGGCTTAATCCTATAAGCCTTTTCGATCTATCTCTATAGATTTTGATGCCCAGAATATATGCTGCTTCCCCTAAGTCGTTCATTGAAAAACTATTTTTCAGTGAAGTCTTTACGGACTCAAGAATAAGAATGTTGTTTCCAATCAATAATATGTCATCCACATATTAGATTATGTTGACGCTAAAAATCGGCGAATGACCCTCGGCGTCGGACACATGACACAGGAGAATCTGCTTAACTCCTGTTCGATTTGCTAACAGATCGGAACTTTAGCCGATCGAAACCCCTGGAATTTAATACGTTTCTTTCCTTATCAATCAACAGGTCAGATTGACTGGCATGATGCGTGAACCGCACCAGGGCGATCACCCGAACAAGAGTTAAGCAGATTCTCCCGAATCGTGTGTCCGATGCTGAAGGTCATCGGCCGATTTTTAGCGCCAACACACTTTTGGCACGCTCGGTGGAACCACTTCAACAGCCAACATGTCAAAAGCCGCCGAAATCTCCGAAGACAACATCATCGAGGTTACGGAAGCGGATCTCAAGGATGACCAGAAAGAAGAATTGGCAAGACATCTAGAGGAATACAGGAAGACATGCCTGCAATCTTTCAGTCGTACCAGAAGCGGGGAGACTGTCAAGAAAGCTCCGCTTCCAACTCCCCGCTAGATCACCATCACTGAGGATTCGAGCAAAATGTCCGATATGATTCAACAGTCCATTTACCAGGCTTTCATCGACCAATCCTCAGTGATGACCAACACGGTATATAATGCCGTCATCAGTTCCCTAGTCAGCGGAGTAGCTCAGGGATATCAGGGGCCAGCGTACGCCCCGCCCATTGTAGCTCCGGTCAGAAGCTTACCAGGCACATCTCACTTGGCTCCTCAGCCGATACCGACACAACATGGAGGATACAACACTTCAACGCCTCCGAGATACAACGGCGCGCCATGCTTTCCATCGCAGGTGCCACCTCAACCTACCCAGATTTCCTCCGTGCAATCACTGCCCTCAAACTCAGTGCCTTGTGGGGCACTAGCAACGGCGGCTAGTTTGGACCAATCAACCGGTTACGGAAGCTCTCCGATCCAAGCACCATTCCAATCAGCTATCCGGCTGACGGTCCCACAATATCAACCAGCCTCGTCAAAAATCGGCAGGGGGGCAGACACTGCAGAAACACTCAGAAGCGCGGCGCCGATGATGCTGTACGATGGGATGGCAGATTCGCTACGCCACCAACTGTCAACTGCTCAGTCGGCCACGCTGCCACAAAATTCGCCACACGCTTTGATTCATCACCCGGCCATCCCGTCGCCGATCCATCAGCATGTGCCGATCCCTCAACTAATCGTTCATCAGCAGCAAGTGGATTGGACAGCAAGGATAGCAGAGGTGATTCAAGATCAATTTGGGTTGAAGCTGAAGGTACAGACCTATACGTACAAGACGCCATACCCACCTGCCTACGACCTGCTACCGTTTCCCCATCGGTACAAGGTTCCTGACTTCACCAAGCTCTCCGGACTGGATAACACGTCAACCGTAGAGCACGTGAACAGGTTCATTATCCAGTGCGGAGAAGCAGCCACGCAAGATGCTTTGCGTGTATGTTTATTCTCATCATCCCTATCTGGATCGGCCTTCCAGTGGTTCACTACGCTGCCACCTAATTCCATCGTCACGTGGGCCGATTTGGAGAAGCAATTCCACAAGTACTTCTATGCGGGAGTCCACAAGATGAAGCTCTCATATCTGACCAGCCTCAAGCAAAGGAGCGACGAACCAGTGACCAATTACGTGCAGAGGTTTAGAGAGATCAAAAACAAATGCTACACCCTAGTCCTGACTGACGCTCAGCTGGCCGATATTGCCTTCTAAGGTCTCCTGCCACATATCAAAGAGAAGTACGCCTCCCAGGAGTTTGAAAGCTTAAGTCAAATCGTCCACCGATTGGCCGGTCAAGAAGTACGCCCTCTCGATCAACGGGGGAATTTTCAGAAAAAGGTGGCATACTTAGAGGGATCTGAATCAGAGGAGGAGGCAGAAATCGGCCTAGCAGAATGGGTAAAAGGGAAAAAGTCGATATCATACCCGTTCGGGAAGAAAGAACCAGAAGCGTTCGGTTTTGACACGTCAAAGGCTGACAAAATCTTCGATTTACTTCTCCAAGAGGGGCAGATCAAGCTCTCACCTTACCACACTATTCCATCGGCCGAACAGCTCAAAAAAAATGAAGTATTGCAAGTGGCACAATGCCACATCTCATGACACAAACGAGTGCAAGGTCTTCCGTCAGCAGATACAGTCGGCCATTGAGCAAGGCAGACTATAATTCGAAGTCCCGGAGAAGCCAGTAAAGCCGATGATCGATCAGCAATCCTTCCCTACTAACATGGTCGACACAGGAAGAAACGCTCTCCAAACCAAGGTGCTAACATCGGAATCGGCTAAGAGAAGCGGCGCCATGGACCCCAGACATCAGGCTACGGTTGATGATGTCAAAGGGAAAAGACGGGTCGAAGAAGAGGGCGAAGGATCGGAAAGATCATGCAGACCTATCACTTTCCAATTCTTACTCAACAAATATCAACGACAGCAAGAAAGTTCGAGACACTACGAAGAGATGATGCGCCAACACGAAGATCACTGGTGGTGCCCGTTCTTCATCCTCTGCTAGGAAAATAACCTCATGTTACCATCAGTCGATAACTGCCCTGAGTGCAGCGGTCCATATCGCAACAATCGCCTGTTCAAGAGGTCACGTTCCAGAGATAGAGGATCAGAGCCGATCAGTAGAAATTGGCACGAGCAAAAGGATCGGCGCCTTTCAGTGCGTGATCGGCTGGGGGGCAGAGTTGACCCTTATGATCAGCCAAGGGGCAGACTTGAACAGTATGATCGGCTGAAGGGTAGGATTGACCAGCACAAATGGCTGGGAGGCAGAGCCAGCACACACGACCGGCTAGAAGAGATGGCCGACACTAGGGTGTCAGATGAAAACCCCCTAGGGCGAGAACTAGACTGGGTATGTATCAAACCGCCAGCCAAACTGGTAAACCCCAGGTGGTACCCTGATGGATTGACCAAATCCCAAAAATGAAGGATTCAACGTCTGCGCCAATGGGAACAACAAGAAGAAGAGCAGAGGCAGATGGCGGATAAGAAGGATGACAGGTCTCGGGTCTAGCGCCCTAAAAGAAGAGCCGATGAAGAAGACGGCAATCAGGAATCGGCAGCTGATGTTAGCATGGTGTTTATCTTGCCGATGGAGTTCATGGCTCCCGCAAATCAGGACGACGCAATAAGGATAGAGGAGCAAATGGCGCAATTGGCTTTGGAGCCAATGACGGCCACTTTTGAGAAACCCGAGGACGAAAAACGGCAACATCTCAAAGCCTTATTCCTCAAAGGACATGTCAACGGGCGACCTGTCACTAGGCTTCTGGTAGATGGAGGTGCTGCAGTCAACATCAAGCCGTATGCCATGTTCCGGAAATTGGGCAAGAGTGATGAAGACCTGACCAAGACAGACATGATGCTCAAGGACTTCGAGGGCAATGTATCTCCCGCCCGCTGAGCGCTCTGCATTGACCTCACCATCGGCAGTAAGACCCTACCCACTACTTTGTTTATCATTAATGGCAAAGGGTCCTACAACATGTTGCTCGGTCGTGATTGGATACACGCGAATTGCTGCATCCCATCTACAATGCATCAATGCCTCATCCAGTGGGATGGCGACAACATTGAGATAGTCAGCGCCGATTCCGCCTACAGTGTTGTTGCGGCCGATCACAACAGTGGAGCTGCGAACACGTCAAGTGCATATCTGGCCGAACCTGGGATACCGATTTCCTAAAGGTGTCCGATTTTGGCCTGTAGCCAATCCGAGCAGTCAGCTCTAAAGAATCAGATTAGATGGATCAGTTTGTCCGAGAAGATGGGAAGCTTAGGCATGGATTTACGTCGGCCGATTCACTGGAGATGGTGGACTTAGGAGATGGCAGCAACCCAAGGCTGACGTATATTAGTGCTAGCTTAGATCCCAAGTACAAGTGTAAATTGACAAGTTTATTGAAAGAGTTTAAAGATTGTTTTGCTTGGGAATACCATGAGATGCTTGGTCTAGACCGATCCATTGTCGAACACCGGTTGCCTATAAAACCAGAATATCGATCGTATCAGCAGCCTGCACGACTATGCAACCCTAAAATCCTACCCGATATAAAGGCCGAAATCACAAGATTAATTGAAGCGAGATTTATTCGGCAGTGCCGTTACGCTGAGTGGATTTCTAATATTATACCCGTATACAAGAAAAATGGAAAGCTGCGCGGGTGCATCGACTTCAGGAACCTAAATCAGGCTACGCCGATGGATGGGTATCCAATGCCGACAGCCGATGTTTTGATAGATGCCGCCGCAGGGCATAAAGTCATCAGTTTCATGGACGGTAATGCTGGGTATAATCAAATATTAATGGCCGAAGAAGATATTTCAAAGACGGCTTTCAAGTGTCCAGGCCACCTCAGTTTATTCGAGTGGGTAGTTATGACCTTCGGATTAAAAACCACGGGCGCTACATATCAACGGGCTATAAATTATATTTTTCACAAGCTTATTGGTGTACTGGTAGAAATCTACATCGATGACGTCGTGGTCAAGTCAAAAGGGCATCAGGAGCATCTGGCCAATTTGCGAGAAGTATTGGAGTGCACAAGGAAGCATGAGTTGAAAATGAACCCAAACAAGTGTGCATTCGGCGTGTCGGCCGGGCAGTTTCTAGGATTCATGGTCCACGAACGCGGGATAGAAGTCAATCGGAAGATCATAGTTCCTATCAACAAGGTTTTGGCCCCGCAGAACAAAACCGAACTGCAGTCCTTAATCGGCAAGGTCAACTTTATCAGAAGATTCATATCCAATTTGTCTGGGCGTATTCAAGCTTTCACTCCTTTGTTGAAGTTGAAACCCGACCAGGAATTCTTGTGGGGAGAAGAGCAGCGAAAAGCGTTGGAAGACATCAAGCAATATCTGATTTCGCCACATGTGCTAGTCCCACCACAGGCTGACAAGCCGTTCAGACTATACTTATCGGCCGATGAACGGGCTATCGGATCGGCGCTGGTACAGGAGTTCAAAGGAAAAGAACGGGTAATATATTGTGTCAGTAGAAGACTCCTGGACGCCGAAAAAAGATATTCCCCAGTAGAGCGGCTGTGCCTGTGTCTGTATTTCTCATGTACCAAGCTCAGGCACTACCTGTTATCGGCAGAGTGCATAGTTGTATGCAAGGATGATGTAGTGAAATACATGCTATCATTGCCAATTTTGAAAGGGAGGATTGGAAAGTGGATTCTAGCTCTGTCAGAGTTTGACCTATGGTACGAATCGGCCAAAGCTGTCAAGGGCCAAGTCATGGCCGATTTCGTGGCTCAGCATTGTGGACCGGAAGTCGCTGTCGTTGAACCATTTCCATGGACTCTATACTTCGATGGTTCTTCATGTGGTGCCGGATCAGGAATCGGCATCGTCCTCATATCGCCTCGGGGGGCAAGTTATGATTTCTCTCTGTCGATAGAGGCATCCGCGGCCAATAATCAGGCAGAATACCGAGCCATCCTAAAAGGTATTCAATTGTTGAGAGAGATCAAGGCCGATGTGGTGGAAATTTTTGGGGATTCCATGCTCATTGTGGATCAATTAACGGGGAGATGTGAATGCAAAGATGATGTCTTGAGGATTTACTATGAAGATTGCCTCCAGCTTTCAAAGGAATTCAAGTTTGCGGTTATTGAGCATATTCCCAAAAATTACAATGAAGAGGCCAATAGGCTCGCCCAACACGCGTCCGGGTATCGGCCGATTCAAGGTGCCATGACTCTGGAACTTGCGGCCGACGATTGGCGAAAGGAGATCGCCAATTACTTGAAAGATCCGTCCAAGAAAGTGGATCGGCGAGTACGCTTTCAGGTCACGAAATATGTGATGCTCGAAGATGATTTGTTTTACTGAACGATTGATGGGGTTCTGCTCAAATGCCTTGGAATGGAAGAAGCAAAGGTCATGATGGGAGAAATTCACGAGGGCATATGCGGAGCTCATCAATCGACTCACAAAATGAAGTGGATGATCAGAAACAATGGGTATTATTGGCCGACGATACTTGAAGATTGCTTTAAATATTATAAAGGGTGTCAAGATTGTCAGAAGTTTGGCAACGTACAACGTGCTCTAGCCTCGGCTATAAACCCGATAATTAAGCCATGGCCATTTAGAGGTTAGGGAATAGACCTCATCCGACAGATTTATCCTCCATCAAGCAAGGGACATAAGTTCATAATAGTAGCCACTGACTATTTTACCAAGTGGGTGGAGGCAGTCCCATTGAAGACCGTGACATCGGCCGCTATGGTCGATTTTGTGAGAGATCATACTGTTTACCGTTTCGGTATCCCTCAAACCATTACGACTGATCAGGGAACGATGTTTACTTCAGGAGAGTTTGAGGAGTTCACCGCCGATATGGGAATTAAATTGTTGAATTCTTCACCGTATTATGCTCAAGCTAACGGTCAGTCCGAATCATCCAATAAGGGGATGATCAAGTTGATCAAGAGGAAGATAGAAGAGCAACCCAAGAGGTGGCATACATCCTTAATTGAATCTTTATGGGCCTACAGGATGGCCTGCCATGGGGCCACTAAAATATCCCCTTATCAGTTGGTCTACGGTCACGAGGCAGTATTGCCTTGGGAATTAAGAATGGGGTCCAGGCACACATCGCTTCAGGATCAGTTGACGGCCAATGAATATTCCCTCCTCATGAAGGGGGAGCTCGATGATTTGGCAGGTTAGCGATTAAGGGCTTTGATCAGCATTGAAGAAAATAAGAAAAGGGTGGCCAGGTGGTACGACAAGAAGGTAAAGGTCAAACAATTCTCCCAAGGAGATTTGATATGGAAGTTGGTGCTGCCGATAGGGTCTAAAGATCCCAAATTCGGTAAATGGTCGCCTACTTGGGAAGGACCGTATAGAATTGGCCGATGCACTCCGAGAAATGCGTATATACTAGAAACTATTGAAGGAGAAGAATTCACAAGAGCTTTGAATGGAAGATATCTGAAGAGATACTATCCTAGTATATGGGTGGATGCATAACTGACGATAGGGTGCATCAAGACGACGTGGCCAACTCCTATTGGCTCGTGTGTATATAGCCGATGCAAAGATAACATCGCCTTGAGGACGAAACATTTGATTAGTCTGGCTGATTTATTATTCGGTACAGCAATAGGATACATCGCTGACACGGTACAAGTCGCCCTTAGAACAAAAGTACCAACACATTTATTGACCATGCTTTTTCTTAATCTCCCTCTCAATCCGGCCTAATTCTATTAAGAGGTGGGTGCTCTTTTCCTCCAGATCCTCCATGGCGGCTTCGACCTCAACTTGACGAGGGAGTGGGTGGCTCCAGTCAAGAGGTAGTTGGGATGTCCCTGCCATGGCATCCTTGAGGGTGACCTGAAGAGGAAGCGGATGACTTCTTTCAGTTGGTGGCTGCCTGGAGCAGTTGGCGTCCGTGTGGTCCAGGATCTTCTGAACATCAGCGGGGATATGATCTTTGAGTTCTTCGTAATGAGCCCTGATCAGATCTCTGTCCGCCTGCGACAGTGGTTCGTCGAAGTGCATAACCTTGATCGCTCATTCCAAACTGGGACTAAGGCGTCTCAGCTGAAAAGTAGCAAACAATCATCCATCGTCAGATTGATTGAAATATCAGGCGGAGGAACAAAGGAACATTTCGTACCTGATTGACGGAGAAAGAAAAAGAGGAAGAAGACATCTCAACGCCTAGTCTGAGGGTATGGAGATCAAACTGCTAGAGGAAAAGAGGACGGGCGATGTGAATGCCTTAGAAACATACGGGGTCTCATACTTATAGAAGGAAAAGGATGAGAGGTTGGTAAGATGCGTCCCATCAGAATAATGGATCATTAAATGAAAAGGCTACCACGAAGGATGGTTCAAGTTTGAATCCGCACATCAACGGCAAAAGGACATTAAATGTTTTTACAGAGTATTCAGTGCTTTTACAATTCACCCAAGGAGGGCATTAAAGCCGCAATCGCTCGCTGCCTAACCTGATCGGCCGAGTCTAAAATCCTCTGGTCGTCATCAGCCGATCCGGGGACTTTTGGCATATGACGATGGAGTTTGATTGCTTCATGGGCCAGGTTCTGCCTCTCCTGCTTCAGCTCGGCAATGATAGATGGGAGGTCTTGGAGTCTTTTCTCTTTGGCAGCTATGGCCTTGGTCACCTGCTCCATCTCCTTGGCGAGCTCTGCCCTTCGCCGTTTGAGGTGGTCTATGGCGCCAATGATATCCGGATGAGAACTTTCAAGGAAGCTGATTCGTTGATGCACCTCTTGAGCTCGATATTTGGAGCCTTCCTCCTCACGTGCTTTTGCTAATCTGGCGCAATCGGCCATTTGGCATAGAGCCCTGAAAACCAGAACCCGCATTGACTCAATGTATGTGACAGGTGCTAGAGCCTCTTCTGCTTCTTCTGGAACTCGGCCTCTGATTTCACTAAGAAGCTGTTGAATCGGCGAAGCGTCTTCCACTAGTTGGCCGATGTCGTCTTGGAGGAGGGTCCGTATGCTCTCAAGCTTGGCACGGACGTCATCAGGTATTGAACTCAGTGTGACTTGGCGCGAGGCGACCTCCTCATCGTCAGATAGTGCAACCGCAAAGGAAAAGAGACTGTTGTTGGGGTATCCTACTCCTGAGAAAGAATAAATGATAAAATACAGATTAGCCGACGGTAATAGGAAATCGGCCGATTCGAGTGTCAAGTTTCTTACCTCCTTAAAGTGGATTTCTTCTGTTTGCACCGGCGGGAGTGCTACCCTCATCTCAGGAATTGGCGCGGCTGGTTTATTGGAGGAGGAGGATTCGACGATTATCAGCACCGTGCTCGGGCTAGCCTCTTGGGAAGGATCAAAAAATGGAGCTCTATAAGTACGAGGCAGGTGATTAAGTCTAATGACAGATAATAACTGCTATACATCCGTGAGTCATCCGGCCGATGGCCGATGGAAGGGCACGATTGACGTGCCCAGGGTAGCCTGCATCAGAAATCGGTTAGATTTTGATTTAAGGATTGAGAAATTTGATTTATTCTCTCTACCTCAGTAGGAGGGATTGTTGGTGTCCCTGCCTCTGCCTAGATTGTGGCCGATCGCTGCGGGGATTGCACTGGAGCGATTTGCGCAGCCTAACAGAAGGAAGAAGTTAATACTGAAAAAATACTTAGAAGAATGCGCGGTATATGAAGTTACCTGGATGGCTTCTAGTAGTAATGATGCAGCTGCTGCTCAAGCCTTTGTAGCGGCCTGGGGGTCAACTTCTTCGATAATCTGCAGAGTCGGCGTAGCTAAAGATTCAGTCGATGCCGCTGCCGACTGATCGGCCGATTCTATACGGGCACGCACTCGGCGACTCATCTTCTTTGAAGAGGTTTTCTTTGGCGTCTGTTTTGATCGGCCGGTGGTGATGTCTTCGATGGTTGGGGCATGATAGCCGATAAGTGGGAATGATGTGTATGGGTAACGGTTTTCTATCGGCCTACCACTTCGGCTGCGCGTTGGAGGAAGTTGACTTTCGAACTGTAAAAGGAAATAAGAGTTAGCGGTAAATTTGTAGCATAAACGGAAATGACATCGAAATCGGCTAAGAAGAGAGCAGTACCGCTACATTTGGGTCGATGTTGTCAGGATCCAGATCATTGCAATATGTTGCAGTGGATACACAAAAGAGATGCTGCTTCCATTCTGCCCACCATAATTTGAATTGTTGAACAGCAAAAGGAGCTACTACCCAATTGTTCAGATCAATGGTATAGGAATCAGGCACTAAATCGCACAACCGATTATAGTCAAGGCCCTTAGTAAGCGCATCTCAAAATTTTGCGCGGCCGGCAAAGTAAACCCGAATCGGCAACTGACCAAGGCCAAACTGCCGTGCTACAACCGACATGTTATAAAACTCATAAGTTGGGGAGTCCTTCTCAGAGAATAAGTTTGCTAGTAAGATCCCTAGTTTGATCAAGGTGTCCGTGAGATCATTGTCAAAGGAGTTGGACGTCGAGTCATAGCAGAAGGGAAGCTCAAAAAGCGGCTTTGTTCTCTGGTATGGGTACCAACTAGTAGTTTCTTCACTCAAGCTGTAGTAAAAGCATCTGAAATACTCGGCTATCTGGGTGGGGGTGAATGGGCTGCCAGGAAAGGCTGATGCCGCCTCACCAAAAGAGGTGCACTGACGTTGCACTGTAGGATTTTCCTCTGATTCGATGTTTGGGAATGTCTTGGTCTCTATCTACTGCTGGAAGACCTTGCTCATGTACAAGTTGAGCCAGAGGGTGATGAACCACCAGGGACCACCAGGATTACCAATCGGCTCCCCTTTTGACAGTTTGACAACGATCTGGTGCATCATGTGGTAGGCTGATTCTAACAAATGTTTCCCTAGAGGGATGGTGGATCCTCTTGCCAGAGCTTCGGCCAGAGCTTGTGTGTTGGAAGAAGGTCCAACTGCTCTGCCACAGAAAAGGTACTTCTCTAGCCACATCATCAAGAAGGCTATGTATTCTCTCTCTCTAAAATCATCCCGGTCCTCATGTTTTTATTGATATACCCCTTCCACCCACCGATTCCTTTCGTCTCCAGCCGATGGGTTGGCTTGATCAGATAATTAAAAGGAGTATCGGTGGAGGAAATGTCGAGGCCAGTCAGCATCAGCACATCTGCCAGAGTTGGGGTCATGGGCCCATGCCCGAAAAGAAATATGTTGAGCGCATCAGACTAGAAATAAGAAGCTGCTATCACCAGGGGTTCATTCTTCTCCATCTGGGACAAGGATAGATTTATGCATTGGCCAATTTTTACTTCGTCCCATTGAACTCTCTTGGAGTTGGCCATTCCTTGATACCATTCTTTCCAGCTGAGAGTTTTGTTCGGCCAAGATCTAAATGTTCCTGTCCACTGGCTCAAATCCATAGGCGATTGCTTAAAAGGAATCCTATGGGTTTCTAGGTTGATTAGGTTAGTCGGGTCTGGGTTTCCCATAGGGCCTAGGCAGATAAGACCAGGAGCGTCGGAAAGGCAGATGGTGATTTGCTGTCTAACCGCCTAAAGAAGGTAAAAAAGGAAGAACTAAGAATAGATCTAAAAGACGCATGGGTGGTAAAAAGTACAGAGGAAGGTTTCGGGTGTTTACCTCCGGAATGAAGCCCATGGATGCCGATTGAGTTGCTGGTGAAGCCTCCATTGCTGATGGAGTTGTCGATGGAGCTGCCATTGAGGGAAAATGAAGCGGGATGCAGATGAAAGGAAAGATCGCCGGAGGGGTGCTACTGGAAGCCAAAGGGGTGTTGGGAGGAGGTAGAAGATGATTCGCCAGAGAGGGAGTTACTTGGCTCGTGGAGAAGAAGCGGCAGGGAACGCTAGTATTCAAAGACGGTCCAAGAGAAGGGGTAAAGGTGGGATTTTTATTTCAGAGGAGCGGTTGTCTTAGGCGCCCAGTTTGAAAAGATTGCAATCATCATGTAGAAGACCGCGAAACAGAAGGAGATTTTTGCCCCGTTTGTTTCGAAGAAGAGGTTAAAAAAGAATTTTGAAGTAAAAGTTATGTTTTACTCCGAAACTGGGGGGCATGTGTTGACGCCAGATTTTGATACGTATTTTGAATCCGCGTCAGGGAAGGGAAAGATTGGCCGATGCGGAAAATTAAAAGCTACAGTTGGGAATTGGCCGATTGGTGCTACAGTGTATTGGCCGATCAACGAATGGAGTTAACAGAAGTCGGCCGATTGGAAGGCTGGAGCGATTGGGCTAATATGGGCTTAAGGTGGGCCAGAAAAAGAAGATAGAGAAAGATTGGCCCGTGGGAGTATGATAACCAACTCCGGTACGAGTTGTGTTTGTAAATATTCGTTTTCATTTAAAATTAGAGATAGATCCTAGTTGGTTAGGAAATCAGATGTCACAGGCTATAAATAGCCATCTTTAATGATTTGTAAAACAACACATCAATCAATACAAACAACTTACTTTTCCATCGTACTTTACTTTCAAGTCGGCGACTTCGCTAATACGTCTTTTCTTTCACGAGTACGTACGGGTTGGCAGGGCTGCATCGACATGATCTTCGGCCAATTTTGTAAGTTCCGCTTATCGAATAATATCTAAGCTTTAACTTCGGGCGCATCGCTGTTGTTTCATTTAGATTTATTCACAAGTTATCGATATTAACTAGAATTATAGGTTTTATCTATTGTTTTAGTTTTTATCACCAGTTATCCAGCTTAAGATTTGAACTGTCAGCTTTATTACTGTTACTCTTATTTATCATTATACAGCCAATTAGATCTATTTCAAGTGTTGCATTCATAGCGTTGTTAGCATACTCTAGTAGTTTCTTTACATTCGTTGCGTGATTATCGGTTGTTCTATAGCCGGTCATCTTCATAGTAAATCGGCCGATTCGCTGACACGCTTTTCGAGATAGATCGAAACTTTAGCTGATCGAAACCCTTGGAATTTAATATGTTTCTTTCCTTATCAATCAACAGGTCAGATTGACTGGCACGCCGCACGAACCGCACCAGGGCGATCACCCGAACAGGAGTTAAGCAGGTTCTCCCAGGTCGTGTGTCCGACGCTGAAGGTCATCGGCTGATTTTTAGCGCCAACACACTTTTGGCACACTCGGTGGGACCACTTCAACAGCCAACATGTCAAAAGCTGCCGAAATCTCCGAAGACAACGTCATCGAGGTTACGGAAGCGGATCTCAAGGACGACCAGAAAGAAGAATTGGCAAGACATCTAGAGGAATACAGGAAGACATGCCTGCAATCTTTCAGTCGTACCAGAAGCAGGGAGACCGTCAAGAAAGCTCCTCTTCCAACTCAACGCCAGATCACCATCACTGAGGATTCGGGCAAAATGTCCGATATGATTCAACAGTCTGTTTACCAGGCTTTCATCGACCAATCCTCAGTGATGACCAATAAGTTTATGGAATATATAATTCATGGCCCGTTGATATGTTGCTCTAGCGTTTTTCAAACCAAAAGTCATAACTACCCACTCGAACAAACCAAGGTGGCCTTGACATCTGAAATCCGTTTTTAAGATATCTTCTTTGGCCATTAATATTTTATTATACTCGGCATTACCATCCATAAAGCTGATGACTTTGTGTCCCGCAGCCGCGTCTATTAAAACATTAGCCGTTGGCATTGGGTATCCATCCATCGGCGTAGCTTGGTTAAGATTCCTGAAGTCAATACACACACGTAGCTTTCCATTCTTCTTGTATATGGGCACAATATTAGAAATCCACTCGGCATAGCAACACTGCCAAATAAACCTTGCTTCAATCAATCTTCTAATCTCGGCCTTTATATCAGGTAGAAATTTAGGATTACAACGCCGTGCTGGCTGCTGATATGGCCGATACCCTAATTTTATGGGCAACAGGTGTTCGACAATGGACCGGTCTAGACTAGGCATCTCATGATACTCCCAAGCAAAGCAATCTTTAAATTCTCTTAACAAACTTGTTAACTCACGCTTGTATTCGGGGTCTAACCTAGCACTAATATACATCGGCCTTGGCTTGCTACCATCTCCAAGGTCCACCATCTCCAAAGAATCGGCCAATGTAAACCCGTGCCCAAGCTTCTCATCTTCTCGAACGAACTGATCCATTTGATTTGATTCTTCAGAGCCGACTGCTTGGATCAGCTGTAGACTGAAATCGAGCACTTTCAAGAAGTCAGTGTCCCAAGTTCTGCTAGATATGCATCTGACGTGCTCGCAGCTCCACTGTTGCGCGTCAGTTGCGGCAACGATGTAGGCGGAATCGGCGGTGACTACTTCGATGGTGTCGTCAATCCACTAGACGAGGCATTGGTGCATTGTAGATGAGATGCAGCAGTTTGCATGGATCCAATCTCATCCGAGCAACATGTTATAGGACCCTTTGCCATTAATAACAAAGAAAGTGGTGGGTAGGGTCTTACTGCCGATGGTGAGGTCGACGCAGAGTGCCCCCCGAACCGAAGATACGTTGTCTTCGAAATCCTTGAGCATCATATCTGTTTTGATTAAATCTTCTTCTCCCTTGCCCAGTTTGCGGAACATTGCGTACGACATGATGTTTACAGCAGCACCTCCGTCTACCAATAGCTTCGCGATCGGTCATCCGTTGACTTGTCCTTTGAGGAATAGAGCCTTGAGATGCTGGCGTTTTTTGTCTTTGGGTTTCTCAAAAGTGGCGGTCATTGGCTCCAAAGCCAATTGTGCCATCTACTCCTCTATTTATACCACGTCATCATGGTCAACGGGAGCCATGAATTCCATCGGCAAAATGAACACCATGTTGACGTCAGCAGCCGAATCCTGATCGTCGTTTTCTTTGTCGGTTTTTCTTCTGGGGTGCCATACTTGAGACCTGACCCCTCTCTTGTCCAGTGCTTGCCTTTGTTCCTCTTCTTTCTGTTCCCATTGGCGCAAACGTTGGACCCTCCTTTTTTGGGATTTAGTCAGACCGTCTAGGCACCACCTGGGGTTCGCTGGTTTGCTTGGCGGTTTAGCGTGTTCCCAGTCTAGCTCCCGCCCCAGAGGGTTTTCGTCTGAGACTCTTGCGTCGGCTATCTCTCCCAGCCGATCATGTGCACTGGCTCTGCCCCCTAGCTGATTTCGTTGGTCTACTCTGCCCTCCAGCCGATCACGCACTAAAATGCGCCAATCTCCTTGCACGTGCCTATTTCTGCTGATTGGCTTTAGTCCTTGGTCTCCGAAGCATGATCTCTTGAACGGGTGGCCACTACGATACTGACCGTTACACTCAGGGCAGTCATCGGTCGACGGTAGCCTGAGGTTATTTTCCCAACAGTGGGTGCAGAAGAGGCATCTCCAATGATCTTTGTGACGGCGCATCATTTCCTCGTGGCACCTCATGTCTTCCCGTTGCCTCTGGTACTTGTTGAGTAAGTCTTGGGACGTGATAGGCCGATGTGGTCTCTCCGAGCTTTCGCCTTCGTTTTCCATTTGGCCTTTTCCTTTAACATCTTTGACCGAGGTCTGGTTTCTGGGATCCACCGCGCCGCTCCTTCTAGCCGATTCTGATGTCAGCACTTTAGTTTGGAGCGCATTCCTTCCCACGTCGACCATGTTAGCAGGGAAAGGGTGCTGGTTGATCTTCATCGGCTTCACTGGCTTTGCTGGGAGCTCGAATTTAAGTCTCCCTTGCTCAATAGCTGACTGTATCTGTTGACGGAAGATCTTGCACTCATTGGTGTCGTGAGATGTGGCATTGTGCCACTTGCAATACTTCATCTTTTTGAGCTGTTCCACTGATGAAATCGTGTGGTAGGGTGAGAGTTTGATTTGTCCCTCCTGGAGCAGCAAGTCAAAAATCTTGTCGGCCTTAGACGTGTCGAAGCCAAATGTCTCTGGATCCTTTTTACCGAACGGGCACGATATTGGCTTTTTTCCTTTTGCCCACTCTACCAGGCCAATTTCTGCTTCTTCCTCCGACTCAGACCCTTCCACGTACACCACCTTTTTCTGAAAATTTCTTCGTTGGTCAAAGGGGTGCAGTTCCTGGCCGGATAGTCGATGGACAATCTAGCTCAAGCGCTCAAACTCCTAGGAGGCATATTTCTCTCTGATGTGTGGTAGGAGTCCTTGAAAAGCGGTGTCGGCCAACTGAGAGTCGGTCAAAACTAGGCTGTAGCATTTATTCCAGACCTCTCTGAACCTCTGTATGTAGCTGGCCACCGACTCATCGCTTCTCTACTTGAGGCTGGTTAGATCTGAGAGCTTCATCTCATGGACCCCCGCAAAGAAGTACTTGTGGAATTGCTTTTCCAAATCAGCCCAAGTAACAATGGAATTAGGCGGTAGTGTAGTAAACCACTGAAAGGCCGACCTGGAGAGGGATGAAGAGAACAACTAGACCCTTAGAGCATCTTGCGCAGCAGCTTCTCCGCATTGGATGATGAACCTATTGACATGCTCTACTATAGACGTATCATCCAAGCCTAAGAACTTAGTGAAATCCGGCACCTTGTACCGATGTGGGAACGGCAAGAGGTCGTAAGCAGGCGGGTATGGCGTCCTCTACGTGTAAGTCTGTACCTTTGGTTTTAGCCCGAACTAATTTTGTATTATATCAGCTATCCTTGCGGTCCAGTCCACTTGTTGTTGATGCTGTTGTTGCTGATGCACAACCGGCTGAGGAATCGGCACGTGTTGTTGGACTTGCGCCACCATAATTGGGTGATAAGCTGGTACATGATGCGGATCTTGCAGTTGTGCTGCCGGCAGAGGAGCCGATGACTGCTGTCATGCGGAGTCAACTTGGCGTAGTGGATCCACTGCCTCATCGTACAATACCATCGGTGCCGCAGTTCTAAGTGGATCTGGAGCGCTTGCCCCCCTGCCAATTTCCAAGGTGGTCTGCTGGCATTGCGGCACTGTCGGCCGAGAGGCTGATGTAAACGATGCCTGCACTGGAGATTTTCTGTAACTAGAGGATGGGTCCAGATCGGCAAGTGTCACTGTAGTTGCCCAAAACGTGGAGGTTAGAAACAACGGTTGTGCAGCGGGAACTGGTGCAGGATAAAACAGCGCTTGTGATTGATAGAGCGTTACGCCGTTATATCCTAGGGGTATTGTAGCATTGTACCCCCCACTCTGCATCTGTATCAGCTGGGGAGCCGACTGAAGCAAACTCGGAGCCGTTGATAAGCCTCTGATTGGTGCCACGATAGGGGGGCGTAAGCTGGTCCCTGGTACCCCTAAGCCGGGCTGTTGACCATGGAGCTAACGACGGCATTATACACCGTGTTGGTCATCACCTTGAACTGGTCGATCATAGCCTGATAAATGGATTGTTGGATCATCTCAAACATCTTTCCCGAGTCTTCAGTGATGGTGATATGGCGAGGAGTTGGAAGAGCAGCCTTCCTGACGGTCTCCCTGCTTTTGGTACGACTAAAGGATTGCAGGCATGCCTTCTTGTATTCTTCCAAAGCCTTTGCCACTTCTTCCCTCTGGTCGTCCTTGACATCTGCTTCTGTGATTTCGATCATGTTATCTTTTGAGATCTCAGCAGCTTTTGACATGATGGATCTTGCTTTGGTCCCACTGGGCGTGCCAAAAGTGTGTTGATGCTAAAAATCGGCGAACGACGCTCGGCGTCGGACACACGACCCGAAAGAATCTGCTTAACTCCTGTTCGGATGATCGCCCTAGTGCGGTTCGCACGACGTGCCAGTCAATCTGACCTGTTGATTGACAAGGAAAGAAAAGTATTAAATTCCAGGTGTTTCAATCGGCTAGAGTTCCGATCTGTCTTGAAAGGTGTATCAGCGAATTGGCCAATTTACTGTGCAGATGACTGGCTACAAAACAACCGATAATCACATAGCAATTGTAAAGAAACTGCTGGGGCAACCTAAGCAACGCTACAAAAATAACACTTGAAACAGATCTAATCGGCTATATAACAATAAATACAAATAATGATAAAAAGCTGACAGTTCGTGTCTCAAGCTGGATAACTGATGATAAAACTAAAACAACAGGCAAAACCTATGGCTCTAGTAAATATTGATAACTAGTGAATAAATCTAAATGAAACAACAGTGATGCGCCTGAAGTTAAAGCTTAGATATTACTCGATATGCGGAACTTACAAATTGATCGGAGATCGTGTCGATGCAGCCCTACCAACTCGTACAAACTCCTGAAAAGAAAAGGTTTTGGCAAAGTCGCCGACTTGAAAATAAAGTACGAGGAAAAAAGTAGATTTGTTGTATTGATTGATGTGTTATTGTTTACAAGCCTTACAAGGCAGCTATTTATACCCTTTTACAACTGATTTCCTAACCGACTAGGATCTATCTCTAATTTTAAAGATAACAAATATTTACATCCGGACGCAACCCGTATCGGAGTTGGTTATTATTCTCTCTCAGGCCAATCTTCATCTTCTGGCTAATCGTCACCTTGGCCCACTTTTGGCCTAAATCGGCCAAGCCGTTCTGGCTCCCAATCGGCCAGCCTTTATCGACTCTTTCCGCCAATCGGCCGAAAACACTGTAGCTCCAATCGGCCGATTCCCAACTGTAGCTTCTATTTTGCTACATCGGCCACCCTCCTTCTCCTTTGACGCCGATTCCAAACACGTGTCAAAATCCGGCATCAACAAATTAGAAATACTACAAAGCTCCCACTAACCTTTTTGTAAACACAAGCCTCTTCTTCATTCTTAATGAAGCCAAACCCTTTGACCACTTCATCAAAATGAATGTTCCAACTCCTAGATGCTTGCTTCAACCCATAAATGGATTTTTGAAGTTTGCATACCATTCTAGCATTGTTTGGATCGACAAAACCCTCGGGCTGTATCATATACATGTCCTCAGTTGGATTTCCATTCAGGAAGGTTGTCTTGACATCCATCTACCATATTTCAAAATCGAAATATGCAGCTATAGCCAGAATAATCCGAATAGATTTAAGCATCACTACGGGCGAGAAGGCCTCGTTGTAGTCAGCTCCTTGAACTTGTCGAAAACCTTTTGCGACAAGTCGTGCTTTATAGATGTGAACATTTCCATCCATATCTCTCATCCTTTTATAGATCCATTTGCACTCTATGGCTTTAACACCATCAGGCGGATCAACCAAGTTCCAAACTTGATTGTTTCCCATGGACTCTATTTCGGATTGCATGGCACCCTGCCATTTTTTGGAGTCTAGGTCCATCATTGCTTCTACATATGTCGCAGGTTCATCATTGTCCAATAATAATATTTTCCGCATTTTGCGGAGCCTTGTCGACCTTCGTTGTTGTGGCGGTGCTTCTCTTGCCATGGGTATCTCAACTTGTTTTGCTACATTAGCATCACTCGTTGATTCTTGCCCGATTGGCTCATCCCGAACTTCTTTAAGATGCATTGTCTTTCCACTCTTCTCCCCTTTGAGAAACTCTTTCTCTAGGAAAACACTGTTCCGAGTGACAAACACTTTGCCCTTTGATCAGTTGTAGAAATAGTATCCTACAGTTTCCTTTGGATATCTCACGAAAATGCACTTATCCAACTTGGGTGTAATCTTGTCCGACTGAAGTCGCTTGACGAATACTTCACATCCCCAAATCTTTAGAAAAGACAAACTGGGAGTTTTTCCAGTCCACAACTCATATGGTGTCTTAACTACGGATTTAGACGGTACCATATTAAGTGTGAAAGCTACTGTTTCTAGAGCGTATCCCCAAAATGATAACGGTAGGTCCGACTGGCTCATCATTCATCGAACCATGTCCAACAAAGTTCGATTATTTCGCTCGGATACACCATTTCTCTGAGGTGTCCCAAGTGGTGTAAGCTGTGGAACAATTTTGCAGCTCTTCAGATGATTGCTAAACTCGTGGCTCAAATACTTGCCTCCGCGATCAAATCGTAAGGTCTTAATTTTCTTGCCATGCTGATTTTCAACTTCATTTTGAAATTCCTTGAACTTTTCAAAGGTTTCAGACTTGTGCCTCATCAAGTAGACATAGCCATATCTACTAAAATTATCAGTAAAAGTTATGAAGTATTGGAATCCTCCTCTACCTGTCGTGCTCATTGGTCCACATACATTGGTATGTACAAGTTTCAACAAGTCTAATGCTCTCTCAGGAAAGCCTGTCAAAGGCTCCTTGGTCATCTTGCCTAGCAAGCAAGCCTCACATGTCGCGTATGATTCAAAATCAAACAATGTTAAAAGTCCATCAGAATGGAGCTTCTTCATGCGCTTTTCACTTATATGACCCAAACGACAATGCCACATGTAGGTAGGACTCAAATCATTAGGCCGAGGCCTTTTATCACTTATGTTATAGATAGGTAAATCATCAAGATTTAAAACAAATAATCCTTTCACAATGGGTGCAAAAGCCATAAACATATTATTCTTAGAGATCACACAACCATTGTTTTCACTCAAAAATAAATAACCTTCCTTCATCAAGCATGAAGGAGGCATAATGTTTCGACTTAAACTAGGAACAAAATAACAATTATTCAACTCCATAATAAATCCTGACGGGAGGTGGAGTTGCATCGTCTCGACGGTCAACGCAGCAACTCTTGCATTATTGCCCACATGGAAATCAACTTCTCCTCTTTACACGCTTCTACTTCTTATCAGTCCCCGCATCGAATTGCAAATATGAGCAACCAATCCGGTATCAAATATCCAAGAATTAATAATTATATCAGCAAGAAATATGTTGTCTATGACATTAATAACAAGCGTACCTGAGGTGGAAGTACTCTTAGTTCTGTCATTCTTCAACGAAGCTAGGTACTGCTTGCAATTTCTCTTCCAGTGACCAAGTTCATGATAATAAAAGCACTCTTTGTCTGGAGCAGGTCCAGCTTTAACCTTAGGCGCTAGGTTTGGCTTGAAGATACCTATGCTCTTCTTCTTCCAAGAATTGCCCTTCTTCTTAAAGCTAGGCTTGTTCTGTATTGCCATCACATGGCTGCTTCCAACACTTTTCTTAATGTCAGCCTCTGCTATTTTAAGCATGCCACACAATTCATTCAGACCCTTCTCTGTCCCATGCATATGGTAGTTTGAGATGGAGTTCCCATAGCTAGATGGAAGAGACGAAAGAATAAACTCAGTGGCCAACTCTTGGCCCAGTGGGAAGCCCAGCTTCTCCGGCTTCTCCAACCATTTAGTGTAATCAACCATCTTGATTATGTGTGGTCCTAGTGTTGCGCCTTCTGCTAGCTTGCTCTCAACAAGGGCCTTAGACACATTGAACCTTTCAGTCCTGGCCTGTGTCTAGAACATGTCTCTAAGCACCACGATCATATCGTACGCCTCATGATCTATTTCAAACTGCATCTGCAGTTCGGGTTCCATGCAAGCAAGCATAAGGCAGCTTACTTCAAGATTAGCATCACATGCTTTCTTGTAAGCATTCTTAATAGCAGCAGGTGCATCATCAGCAGGTTCTTCTGGTAATGGGGTGTTTAGAACATCTTTCTTTTTCTTAGCCCTGAGAACAATTCTCAGGTTACGGATCCAATCTGTATAGTTTATCCCATTCAGCTTGTCCTTCTCAAGGACTGAACGCAAAGCAAACCATGTGGTGTTGCTAGGTGTCATTTATCTACAACAAATTATAATGCAAAATACTAAGAAGAAAGTATCCATGATAGAGTAAATCACATTAAACTTTTAACAGAATCTACTCCCACTAAAATCAACATTCCTCTATTGATACTTAGTGATTCAGGATCCACAACTAACAAGTCTACTAGTGAGCTTTAGCATCACCGCTAGCAAACAAGGTAAATCAGTAAGCAACTTCTTGCTAATCATATTAATATGACTCCTGTTGTTGGGTGACATCTCCATATCTCGGTGCCCAACCTTTATGCCCCAAGGTCCTTAACTGTTAAGATAACCTTGTTAAGCAAACCAACTCTTATGCGTGTAAGTGTCTGACACAGACCCATCTAGTCAAGGAAAACGAGTAGCACCCTAATTTCATAGACCCACCACCAATTGTACAAGACATGATATGGTGCAAGTTTTAGTTGGGATGGCATACTAACTTAAAATTTGCGAGGGATCGTTCTACTTCTAACATCACATCGTGTAGTAGTAACACATAAAGGAATAATATGCACACATTTGTGACACAGTATGACCTGATTTCTATTGGTGATCTCCATCTCCATAGAACCTGTTCACCATGATGATCTCCATCTCCATGATCCATGTGCGTCATCCTTTCAGTGATGAGTCCTCCAAGAACTAGTACAATATATTACATCTAATCAGCTAGTAAAGAAGGTTACATAGTTGCTTGGATCATCACAGATTGACACGCAGGTCATTAATTACATTAATGTGACAATACATATGGCTCTAGCCGTATTGCCGTATGCATGACCCGTAGGTCATGAATTAGTTACACACATGCATCACATACACTAGGGCCATACCGATCACAAAATCCTGCAAAATAGAGCTAGGCATTCTAACGTTCCAAAATTAAACGGCCTGAAACTCCATCTTCCAAGCTAATTTTAGGAAATCTAATTTTGCTAAAAAAGATGAAGTGGTTCAATTTCATGTGTAACTTTTTCTGTAACTTTTCTATAGATCAATTTTCATGTAAAATTCGTCTCGATCCAAGATCGTACCGAAAAGTTACGGCCGTTTTACCGAAACACATGATCTCGGTGAATAATCTGATCCAGTAGTTGATCCAATTTTCATATGCATCTGGCGTTGAACCTAGGTTTCGATTTGACCAATCACATTGATCTTCATTTGCTGCAACTGGCATTACATGTATCACTTAACTCCGATGACGAAAATCTGACCGGTAGGAGTATGTCGTTACACGATCATTGCAGCAAGATCACGAACCTGATCATAGATCAATCTGAAAACCGCATATCACCATGCACACATCTCAAACCCATAACTAAACAGCTACAACTCTGATACCACTGTTAGGATACGAGGTAGGCTACGCTAGTGCCAAACAAAATTTTTCTACCGCGTAAACCAGGAATTACTGATGTTATAGATCATGGGATTACCACTCGACGCACAGGTGCGGAAGTTGTAGAAACGCATTGGGGTAGTGAAGTCAATCACACGTCGACGTAGCATAGTCGAACACGTCGATGTTGAGCAGCTCCTCAGCAGCTCATCCACGTGTAGCGACACCCTCCTCGTGCCGCGGCTCGTCAAGCTCTCGTGCGGCGGCTCGTCCAAGTGCTACAGATGTAACACCTCCAAGGTATCGACACGTGCAGGGAGGAAGCGACGCAAGCTGGACTACTAGGTCCACGAGTTGTAACAGGGCGAGGGCATGGGAGGTGCGGCGGCTGCTCGTGCGAAAGGGATTGATCGCGTCCAACCCTAAGCCGCCCCCAAACCCTCATTATATAAGGGTCCCTAACGGGCCTCTAGGTCTGAGACCCATTAGTACTCCTAAACCTGGTCCAATTCGGATCAAATCCTCATTGGGCTTCCAGCCCCTTAAGTGTGTGACCCTATAGGATCATATACGTATAGACATGGCCCGAGTACTCCTACTCGGCCAATAGTTGTTAGCGGCCTCTAGCAAGATGTGCCAACTTCTATACGCACACGAAGATCATATCAGACGAACCATCACAACAACACATACATGATATTCCCTTTGCCTCACGATATTTGGTCTAGCTCCAAGCCGACCACTCTTTCTCGATCTTGTGATTCGAAATCCATTTGTAGGTTAACTCTTAACCTTACGTAGCACGGCCATGCATTTTCGGATCCGATCACTCGAGGGGCCCAGAGGTATCTCTCTCAACTACAGAGGGGAAAATTCAATCTTGATTGACCATGCCTCACAGCATGCTTCTTGACAAACCCGAAAGCTACCTTTATAACTACCCTGTTACGGTGTAGCGTTTGATAGCCACTAAGTAAGCCAATCAACATCTTGAGTACATGCGACAGTCTCAGGTCTAAGGGAAAAGCGTACATGTTGTGTAAAGAGAGAACTATGTAACTCATGTTGGGTCAGTCCTAGCACATGTCTCTACATGTGCCCACATTATTAGTTTGACATCTCCATGTCCATGACTTGTGAAACATAGTCATCAACTAATACATATGCTAGTCTAATATTCATGTACGTCCTCACATGACCTCCGACTAGGGACAACTTTTAGAATAACCATACAAGTAAAGAGTTTCACACACAATTCACATAACTGCAAATCAATTCAAGTAGCCTTTAATGGATATTTAAGGAACACAATACAAAACATGGATACAATGGAATATCATCATCTCCATGATTGTCTCTAGGGCATACCTCCAACAGTTATCCTGATGGTACACCAAAAACGCACTTGGTAGGATTGAGTTTCCATCGGAACGCTCGCAGGCTTGTGAAAGTTTCTTCTAAATCTGCAATCAGATCATCCGGATTCCTGGTTTTGACTACTACATCATCCACGTACACTTCTACATTGCGGTGTAGTTCTTTCTCAAAGCACATTTGAATTGCGCATTGATAAGTCGCTCCTGCGTTCTTCAGCCCAAAGGACATTGTCTTTGGGTGATGAATGCGGTCTTGGCTTGATCTTATTCCTTGAGTGATATCTGGTGATATCCCGAGTAGCAATCAAGGAAACAGAGTAGTGCGCATCCAGCTGTGGAGTCAACTAATTGGTCAATTCTGGGGAGCCCGAAGGGATCTTTGGGACAATGCTTGTTAACGTCTGTGTAGTCGACACACATCCTCCACTCGTTGTTGCTCTTCTTTCGAACTAAAACTGGGTTGTCTAGCCAATCCGGGTGGAAAACTTCTTTTATGAAACCTTCCTCGAGTAATTTAGCTAGCTCTTTCTTAATTGCGTCTCTTCAATCTTGAGCGAATCTTCGTAGTCGCTATCTTTTTGGAGTAGCTTTGGGATTGATGTTGAGTGAGTGTTCGATTAGTTCCTTGGGCACACCAAGCATGTTGGCCGGTTTCCACGTGAAAATGTCTCAGTTTGCCCGAAGGAAATCGACAAGCGCGCTTTCCTATTTACAGTCTAGTCCTGTTCTGATCAAGACTATTTTGGATGAGTCGCTAGTCTCGAGGTCAATGGCTTTGAAGTTCTTGTCGTTTGCTGGCTTGAGTTTAGTGGCTCCCAACTTGTTCTCTGGAATTTTGAGTTCTACTGGGGTGAGCTTCTCTGATGTAGTAAGAACTTGTTGCATGGAGCTAGAGACTTGAGTAGTTGCGACTATCTTAACAGCTTCCGTGTCGCATTCATAGGATCGTCACAGGTCTCCATGGAGAGATAGTTCTCCTTTCGGTCCAGGCATTTTCTGTAGCAGGTACACGTAGTGTGGAATGGCCATGAACTTGACCAGGGCTAGTTTTTCGAGGATGGCATGATAAGAAGTCTCGAAATTAGCCACCTCAAACTTGATGTATTCTATGTGGTAATGCTCTTTAGTGCCGAAGGTGACAAGTAGGACGATTTGTCCTAATGGGATAGTTGCATTGCCTGGGACGATTCCATAGAAGGGAGAATCCGTTGGGGTAAGCATTTCAGTGATGTCGAGGCCCATTTTGCTTAGAGTCTTGGTGAAAATGACATTGAGTCCACTGCTGCCATCGATAAGTACTTTGGTCAATCTTGAGCCTGCGACAATTGGGTCTAGTACCAGAGGGAAACATCCTGGTTCTAAGAAGTTAGTCCATTGATCCTTTCTGTTGAAGGTAATGGGTACCTCAGACCATTTGAGAGGTTTGGGGGTGGCTAGTTCGATAGCCATGATTTCTTTGAGTACTAATTTGTTGGATCGCTAGGAGGTAGTGCTTGGAATTCCATCAAAAATCACGTTCCTTATCTTCTTCGTCTACCCATGACTGAACCATAATTTTGAGTTCTTTGACATCCACTGGACGGCGTCTGCCAAAGTCTTGGAACATGCGTCGGTCCTAGAGGCTGTTTTGAAAGCATTCAATCATGTTCCCTCTCAAATGTCGATAATTGTGGCCTTTTTGTCAAAAAAGCGGCGTAGGTAGCTATGTAGGGATTCATTCTTTTGCTGCTTAACCTGAGCCAAGTCAATTCTGTTACCAGGGCGCTGCATAGCTCCCTCGTAGTTGCTTGTAAAAGCTTCCTTTAGATTAGATCATGAGTTGATGGAGTTAGGCTTCAAAGATTCGAGCCTGGTTAGTGGCGTGGGTTCCATGCATACGGGGAAGTGTATGACCTTTGTATCATCACTTTCGCCCGCAGCTTGGACTGCTAGAGAGTAGCAGCGGAGCCACTAAACTGGGTCTTGTTTGCCATCATACTTGGTGATGCCTATTGGTTTGAATTTCTCTAGTAGAGTAGTCTTCATGATTCATTTTGTGAAAGCGGGGAAGTGGTCATTGTTATCACCCTCAGCTTCACGTTCACGGAGGTGATTGTTGATTATATCTCAAGCATCACAATTGTGGTTTAGTCTTTCCCTAAGATCGCTGATGTGTGAGGGTTCTGGATTAGCTCTGCGGTGACGTGGGCCTTCCGCGGAGGCTGTACGACTACCTTCGGCTGCATCTCTGTTTCGTCTTGGAGCTTCACGTGCGTCTCTACTTTGCCTTGGGCCTTCGAGTATGCCCCCATGTTGTCTTGGTTCTTTGTGTGGTTGGTTTGAGTGTCTTGCATGGTCTCTGCTGCTACCATGCTGACTTGGATTGCAAGGCACAGATGGGATTGGTGCTTCCTTGTCGAGGAGCCTGTACGTGCGCTCTGCCAAGTGCGATATCAGTTCGCTAAACTTATCTTGTGGCATGATTGTTGTTAGAAGATCGATTGAAGCGATAGCTGCAAGTGTGGTGTTATGTTCCCATGATTGAACTGCTTGAAATGCTTTGTCAAGGTTCCTTATGGGGAGTCTTGCAGCAAGTTGTTGATGACGATCTGCTCTCTAAGCGTTTCTTGCTCTTCTTTGAGTTCTCTAGCTGCTAGTTTCGCCCTCCAAAGTGTCAACTAATAATTCATCTTGGGAGACTTCATCGACTTGGTGTTCCTGACGAGGAGTTCTCTGATGTTGGTATTGATTGCGGGTTCCTGTTCCATCAGCTAGCGAAACAACAACAAAGAGTTCTCTATCCAGAGAGTAGCTTCCAGAGCTGGATGTTATGACCTCCATGGAGCCATCTTCTTCGCGGATCGGTGAGAGTGGAGTACCCTCTTGGTATGGGAGGATGTCCAAGTGAGCGACAAGGCGTGACTCATTGTCCTGGGCAAGGAAGGATGGCTTCATACTCGGCCAGTAGACGAATCTGCCTTGCGGTGTTGATGTGATTACCAGGCCCAGCTGCGGACCTAATAAGCAGAGTTCTTCAAAAAAGTCCAAGTCGTAGTCGTGGTCCTTATTTGATTCTAGTCTGATTTGGACTTTGGATAGAGCTTTTTGATGAACCATGACTGCATTTCAAAGTCCGAGTGGGAATTGGTTTGGAGTTGTATCCGATCCACACGATGGCTGAATTGCCTGCTCACACGGACTAGTTTTATGAAGCCTGCCATGAGTAGCTTTGCTAGCTCTTTCTTGATGGCTTCTCTTCTATCCTGGGTGAATCTGCGTAGTCATTGTCTCTTTGGAGTAGTTTTAGGGTCTATGTTGAGTGAGTGCTTGATCAGCTCCTTGGGCACACCTGGCATGTTTGCCGGTTTCCATGCGAAGATGTCCTGGTTTGCCTGAAGGAAACTGATGAGCGCGCTTTCCTATTTGGCATCCAACCCTGTATCAATCAGGGTTGTCTTGGAGGAGTCGCTAGTCTCAAGTTCGATGGCTTTGAAGTCCACATCACTTGTCGGGTTGACCTTAGTAGCCCATGACTTGTTCTCCGGGATTTCGAGTTCCATCAGGGGGAGTTTCTTTAAAGTGGTGAAAACTTGTTGAATTATGCTGGGTACTTGAGTAGTCGCAGCCAATTCAACTGCTTCTGTGTCGCACTCGTATGATCTTCTCAGGTCTCCACGAAGAGAAAGAACTCCCTTGGGTCCTGGCATTTTTTAATACCAGGTACACATAGTGCGGAATGCCATGAACTTGGCCAATGCTGGTCTACCGAGGATGGCATGATAAGATGTCTCAAAATCCGCCACCTCAAATTGGATGTACTCTGTTCGGTAGTGCTCCTTAGTCCCAAAGGTAACTGGTAAGACTACTTGTCCAAGTGGTATAGCTGCGTTGCCTGGGATGATCCTGTAGAACGGAGAGTTCGTTGGGGTAAGCATATTAGTGATGTTGAGGCTCATCTTCTTTAGAGTTGTGGCGAAAATAACAAATAGACCACTACCGCCATCGATGAGTACTTTGGTGAGTTTTGAGCCAGCAACAACTGGGTCCAGTACGAGGGGGAACCACCCTGGTTCTGAGAAACTTGTCCATTAGTCCTTCCTAGAAAGGTAATATGTACCTCAGACCACTTGAGGGGCATGGGAGTAGCGGGCTCAATGGACATGATCTCTCTGAGTACTAGTTTTTAGGACCGCTTAGAGGAAGTGCATGGGATCCCACCAAAGATGATGCTAACGGTCTTGGACGGGGTCTGGAACTTGTTTTCATCATCTTCGCCTTCGTCTACCTTGCCTTTTCCCTTATCATTGTTATTTTTTGGGGGTTCTGGCAAATCTTTCATTACCCTATGTTGGTGTTTTATACCGGCAACCTACCAAGAGAGTACCCGAGATAGTCGATTTGTCGGTGGGGGATTGCTGGACATGGAACTCGAAGGTAAAAGTGAGGACACAAGACACAGATTTATACAGGTTCGGGCCGCTGGAGTAGCGTAATACCCTACGTCCTGTTTAGGGTGTTGTGTATTGTGCCCTGCGCTTGGATGTTGAGTAGCCTAGTTGTTGGCTATTGATGATGGTTCTGCCGATCTTGGTACCCCTACCCTCCTTTATATACTCCAGGGGGCAAGATTACTAGTCGGTTTACAAAGAGGAGTCCTAGTAGGATAACATGTTATGAGTCCTAGTAGGATTACGGTGGAATCCTAGTAGGAGTTTGTCTTCTTCCTTCCTTGCGGGTATTGGAGATCTATCCCCGACACCCTGCACAGGCTGTAGCAATCCATCGCGGTGTGCTTGCTGTGCGGGTGCCACGGGCACTGCTTCTTCAGCAGCTCGCTGAACGCAGGCCTGTCTTCATGTCTATTAGATCCTTTCTTATTTGAATTCATCATTGTTGCAACGGTATTGTCGGGCTTACGCTTGCGATTTTGGTTGCCTGAGTAGTTGTTTCGGTGGTCACTGTTGTGGTTCCTGTCTTGCTCTTGGTTGTTGCCGTGATTATTGTTGTTGTCACGGCCACGATTGCAATTTGAGTCAAACCTCTCATGTTCTTTATCCTCCTCGTCTGCCCATGACTGGGCCATGATCTTGAGTGCCTTGACATCCGCAAGATGACGCCTACTGAAGTCTTGGAACATGCAGCGATCATAGAGGCCATTCCTGAAGCATTCTATCACGTCTGGTTTTGAGATGTCCACAATTGTGGCCTTTTCATCAAAGAAACGACATAGATAGCTACGTAGTGTTTCATCTTGTAGCTGTTTGACTTGTGCCAAGTCGATCCTGTTACCGGGGTGTTGCATTGCCCTTGTGTAGTTGCTAGTGAAAGCTCATTTCAAGTCTTGCCAGGAGTTGATGGAATTGGACTTCAAGGATTCAAGCCAGGTCAGTGGCGCAGTTTCCATGCATATAGGAATGACCTTTGTGTTGTTAGTCCCCCCTGCGGCCTAGACCGCCAGCAAGTAGCAGCGGAGGCACTGAACTGGATCTTGCATGCCATCGTACTTGGAGATACCCAAAGGTTTGATTTTCTCTGGTAAAATTGTGCTCCTAACCTGACTTGTAAAGGCGGGAAAGTGATCATTTCATCACCCCTGTAGTCTTCTTCAAGTTCATGCTCCTAATGCTAGTTGTTGATGATGTTGCGTGCATCACAATTGCTGTTGATTTTTTTCCTGAGATCACCATCGATGAGTGAGGGTTCGGGGTCAGCTCTATGGTGGCGAGCACCTCCCCTAGAAGTTGTTTGACTACCCTCAGGCGCACCTTTGTGTTGTCTTGGGCTTTCGAGTACATCTCTGTTTTGCCTCAGAGCCCCAATTACACCCCCGTGTTGTCTGACATCTTCGCGTGGTCGAGCTGAAAGTCCTGCATGGTCTCTGCTGTTGTCATGCTGACTACGCCCCGATGGGGTGTGAAATACCGATGGAATTGGAGTCGCTCTATTGAGTAGTTCATAGGTGTGTTCCGCCAATTGTGCTATCAGAGTACTGTACTTGCCTTGAGGCATAGCACGAGTGATAAGGTCGATGGAGGCAATAGTGGCGAGTGGTGTTTGTGTTGCCGCGTTTGCACTGCCTCGAATGCTCTATCGAGGTTCATAATTGGGAGTTGGGCTGCTAGTTGAAGATGTCGTTCTACTCTCTGCACATTTCTTGCCCTCCGCCGAGTCCTTTGGCTTTAAGTTTCTTCAACGATGTTGGTAGATAATTCATCTTGTGAGATATCATCTGTGTGACGTTCTCATCGGGGGGTTCTTGGGTGATGTTGTTTACCTTCTTCCCCGTTTGTGATTAAAGCGAAGAGTTCTCTTTCTAGAGTATAGCTACTAGAGCTTGAGGTGATGACTTCTGTGGAGCCATTTTGTTCATAGATTGGTGATAAGGGTGTTCCTTCTTGGTATGGTAGGATCTTAAGGTTGGCGATTAGCCGTGACTCATCATCCTAGTCAACGAAGGACAACTTCATGCCTGGCCAGTAGACGAATCTACCTTAAGAAGTTGAGGTCATCACCAGGCCCTGCTATAGACCTGGTAAAGGAGTTTCTTCGATGGAATCTGAGTAGAAGTCGAGGTTGTGGTCCACAATCGTCTCCAATCCAGATTGTGACTTGGATAGAGTTGCTTGATAAACCAAAGCCGCGTTTCAAAGTCCAAATAGGAATTGACTCGAAGTTTGATTCGGTCCGCATGATGGCTTGTTTGCCTGCTCGTGGGAGCCAGCCCGAGTTGTTGTAGAGTTCGAGTTGTACTCGAGCTCGCTGTTTGTCAGATTGAAAATTTTGCTGAATTTCTCAACGAAATCTTTTGTGCCTTGTTGACGAAAAGTGACGTCGAGTTGCTTCTTCTCCGGGGCCTCTGCGATGTAGCGGTGGAAACCTCCAGTGCTGTCGGCGATGCAGACCCAGGAGCCGAAGACGAACGTCGCGCCCGATTCGAACGTGATCGCAGGCTTGATGATGACTTGAGCTATCGAACTCGCCTGGAGAATTTTGGTGATCTCCCCTACCTGCTGCGCCAGCTATCGGTGTTTAAATCTGGCAACCTACCAAGGGAATACCTGAGGTAGAGTTTTGGTTGGTGGGTGTCACCAAAATCAGGAGTTCAATGGTGTATGTAGGAACACGATTTAGACAGGTTTGGGCCGCTAGATCGCGTAATACCCTACGTCCTGTATGTTGTTTGCTTGTATTGGATTGAATTTGTTTTGAGGGGGTCCCTGTCTGCCCTTATATACCGAGGGAGCAGGGTTACAGGGTAGTTGTTTTACAAGAGTACTAATCGGATACGACTACAGAGTTCTACTCTAACTTGAAAGAGTAGTTTCCTTATCCATGACTAGTCTCCTGGTAGTCCATGTAGACTACACCACCAGTATCGTAGTCTTCATGTCCTGGTATGTCTCGGTGTACTTCTTGTATGGATCTGTACAAACCTTTCGGTGGGCCCATCGATGTATGCCCAACACCAGGCAAGTGGGCTTTATGGCCGTTAATCAAAGCCCAGTGATTTCTGATCTCTTCAAGCTTTCCTTCTTCTTATTTAATGATAATGGATTCTCAAAGGCTTTGATCTTTGCCAAAAAAAGACTCAAGACCTTCCTTTTTTTGGCAAGTTGTTTGTTCTAAACAAAACAAAGACTCTCATCTAGTGTATGTCAACTCTTCTCAAACTCTTTCGGGGGCTAATAGAATTCCTCTGGGTAATAGAGCTCCCCAAGTACGGGGAACAATGGCAATGTCAGGAGCAAAATATCCTATGCTGATGTGGTTAAATCCAATTCTGTTCTAGTATATCAAGTCATTATATCCTCAATTAGAGCAATATACATCTGCATAATCAGAGGCAAGGCAAGACCAATAATTCTATTTTCTCAAGATTATCCTTCCCCAGAAAATCGGTGTTCCAAAGATTACAAGCCCCCAAAGCTCCCCCTAGACCGTTTAAACTTTGGTTTGAATCTCGTCAACGGGCTTTATTTCGCTAGCAGGCCGATTTGGATCCAAGATCTTCTAGCCCTTCTTTTGCGAAGTCCAACACTATTGCAATAGGCTTTTGCATCTACTGCAGGTACTGCTCAACCGCCAACCCCCCCCCCCCACGCATGCCCAAACCGCCCAAACTAACGGAACTGTAAACAAGAAGGTCATCGCTTCAAAGCATGTCCCTCACTGCCGAGTCTCCGCAAGTTTACCGAGGCATTTACAACAACGCCCATCAGTAATTTCTCATCAAATATTGCAATCGATGGCTGGCCTAAAGAAGCTGGGCTGAATTGGTTCAAGGCAACTCAACAGACGCCTGCTGGGTCTTTCCTTCTCCTCAACCACTGGGTCTGGCCGTTTTGAGTATTCGAGGAGGCACCTCCTCCTTGGCTCCTTCGTCTTCCCCTTACTCTCCACTGCCACACACCCAGTCTCAAGAAAACCTCAGTTTCACTATTGGCGAGCCTACCGAGGGAGCAATCCGGACGGGGGGAATGGCATTCCTAAATGTCAATCCGGTGTCAATGATGCTACCAGAGTTCGCTAGAGTGCTCATCCAAGGAAGACCGAATTTTGCTCGGGTAGTGAATCCAAGAACTGTGCTGGCAAATGAAGACCTTGCGATTCCATTTGCTGAAGCTCAAGTGGCCATTGTAGGATTGGTAGAGAATGAATATGAACTCAAAATCCAAGAAATCCAGAGATGCCCCTTCCATCAGGCCCAAGCATTTGTTCGCCTTAACAGAGCGACTGACAGAGATGCGCTTGTTCAGCACAGTCCTCACCAGCGCCATGGACTTAGCTTTTCTTTTGTTAACCACAATAGAGGCCCCAATGCTAGGCGTGTCATGTTCAATAGGGAATGCTAGTTTATGTTAATCGACTACCCAATTGACACCCGCAATGTGTGTTGGGATACGAGGTAGGCTACACTAGCGCAAATCAAAATTTCTACCGCGTATAACCAGGAAGAACTGCCGTATAAGGATCACGGGATTACCACTCGACGCACTACTGGTGCGGAAGATGTAGATATGCGTCGGTGCAGTGAAGACGATCACATAGTCGTACGTAGTCGATCACGTCCAGCAGCTCCTCAGCAGCTCGTCCACGTGCAGCAAGATCGCCTCCGGTGCCGCGGCTCGTCGTCGGCTCGTCGTGGCTCGTCGGCGGCTCGTCGATGGCTCGTCCAAGTGCTGCAGGCGCAACACCTCCAAGGTATCCACACGTGCAGGGAGGAAGCGTCGCAAGCCGGATTGCTAGATCCGCGAGTTGCAACAGGCGAGGGCGTGGGAGGCGCAGCAGGTGTGTTTTGCCAAAAAGTGTAAACCCTAGGGCGCCCCCACCCCTCTATTTATAGAGGTTCCTAATGGACCTCTGGATCCGAGGCCCATTAGTACTCCTAAACCTAATCCAACTCGGATCAGATCCGAATTGGGCTTCCAGCCCCTTAAGTGTGTGACCCTATGGGTTCGGATACGTATAGACATGGCCCGAGTACTCCTACTCGGCCCAATAGTCGGTAGCGGCCTCTAGCAAGACGTGCCAACTCCTATACGCACACGAAGATCATATCAGACGAACCATCACAACATAATATACATGCTATTCCCTTTGCCTCACGATATTTGGTCTAGCTTCAAGCCGACCGCTCTTTCTCGATCCTGTGATTCGGAATCCCTTTGTAGGTTAACTCTTAACCGTACGTAGCATGGCCATGCATTTTCGGATCCGATCACTCGAGGGGCCCAGAGATATCACTCTCAATTAGAGAGGGGCAAATCCCATCTTGATTGACCATGTCTCATAGCATGCTTCTTGACAAACCCGAAAGCTACCTTTATAACTACCCTGTTACGGCGTAGCGTTTGATAGCCCCTAAGTAGGTCGATCCACATCTAGAATACATGTGACAATCTCAGGTCTAAGGACAAAGCGTATATGTTGTTTAAAGAGAGAACTACTTCTCGTGTTGGGTCAGTCCTAACACGTGTCTCCACATGTGTCCACATTATTAGTTCAACATCTCCATGTCCATGACTTGTGAAACATAGTCATCAACTAATACATGTGCTAGTCTAATATTCATGTGTGTCCTCACATGAACTCCGACTAGGGACAACTTTAGAATAACCATACAAGTAAAGAGTTTCACATACAATTCACATAATTGCAAATCAATTCAAGTAGCCTTCAATGGATATTCAATGAACACAACATACAAATCATGGATACAAATGGAATATCATCATCTCTATGATTGCCTCTAGGGCATACCTCCAACAGTCTCCCACTTGCACTAGAGTCAATCTAGAAGGTACCTAATACCCATAGCTCTTACATGCGCATCATGCTTAGCCTGCGGGAGTGGTTTTGTCAACGGATCAGAAATGTTCAGATCCGTGTGTATTTTGCATATCTTGATCTCACCCCGGTTAACGAAGTCTCGAATGAGATGAAACCGCCGTATTACGTGTTTGTTCTTCTGGTGGTTCCTTGGCTCCTTTGCTTGCGCAATTGCCCCATTATTATCACAGTAGAGATTCAATGGGCTGGACGCATTCGGGAACACACCAAGCTCAATGAGGAAATTTCTTATCCAAACACCTTCCTTCGCGGCTTCCGAAGCCGCGATGTACTCGGCTTCTGTCGTAGAATCGGCCACCGTCTCCTGCTTGGAACTCTTCCAACTAACAGCACCACCATTTAGCGTGAACACAAATCCTGATTGTGACTTTGAATCATCTCTGTCGGTTTAGAAACTAGCATCGGTGTAACCTGTTACAACGAGCTCCTCCTGACCTCCATAGACGAGGAACATATCTTTAGTCCTTCTCAAGTACTTAAGAATGTTTTTCACCGCTGTCCAGTGACTCTCACCTGGATCAGATTGGTGTCTACTTGTCATACTTAGCGCATATGAAACATCTGGGCGAGTACTTATCATTGCATACATGATAGATCCAATAGCCGAGGCATATGACACTCTACTCATGCGATCCCGCTCATCAGCAGTCGAAGGACACTGAGTCTTGCTGAGATGTATGCCATGTGACATGGGCAAGAACCCTTTCTTTGCCTCTTCCATGCTGAACCGCTTCAACACTTTGTCAATATAAGTATCTTGGCTCAGACCTATAAGCCTTCTCGATCTATCTCTATAGATCTTAATGCCCAGAATATATGCCGCTTCCCCTAAGTCCTTCATCGAAAAACTATTTTTCAGTGAAGTCTTTACGGACTCAAGCATAGGAATGTTATTCCCAATCAGTAATATGTCATCCACATATAAGATTAGAAATACTACAGAGCTCCCACTAACCTTCTTGTAAACACAAGACTCTTCTTCGTTCTTGGTGAAGTCAAACCCTTTGACCACTTCATCAAAATGAATGTTCCAACTCCTAGATGCTTGCTTCAATCCATAAATGGATCTCTGAAGCTTGCATACCTTTCCAGCATTTTTCGGATCGACAAAACTCTCGGGCTGTATCATATACACGTCCTCAGCTAGGTTTCCATTCAGGAAAGCTGTCTTGACATCCATCTGCCATATCTCATAATCGAAATATGCAGCTATAGTTAGAATAATCCGAATGGACTTAAGCATCACTACGGGCGAGAAGGTCTCGTCGCAGTCAACTCCTTGAACTTGTCGAAAACCTTTTGTGACAAGTCGTGCTTTATAGATGTGAACATTTCCATCCATGTCCTTTTTCTTCTTATAGATCCACTTGCACTCTATGGCTTTAACACCATCAGGCGGGTCAACCAAGTTCCAAACTTGATTGTCTCCCATGGACTCTATTTCGGATTGCATGGCACTCTGCCATTTTTCGGAGTCTGGGTCCATCATTGCTTCTGCATATGTCGCAGGCTCATCATTGTCCAACAATAATATTTCTCGCATTTCGTGGAGCCTTGCTGACCTTCGTGGTTGTGGCGGTACTTCTCTTGCCATGGGTATCTCAACTTGTTCTGCTACGTTAGCATCACTCACTAATTCTTGCCCGATTGGCTCATCTTGAACTTCTTCAAGATGCACTGTCTTTCCACTCTTTTCTCCTTTGAGAAACTCTTTCTCTAGGAAAACCCCGTTCCGAGCGACAAACACTTTGCCTTCTGATCGGTTGTAGAAATAATATCCCAAAGTTTCCTTTGGATATCCCACAAAAATGCACTTATCCGACTTGGGTGTGATCTTGTCCGACTGAAGTCGCTTGACAAACACTTCACATCCCCAAATCTTTAGAAAAGACAAACTAGGAACCTTTCCAGTCCACATCTCATATGGTGTCTTAACTACGGATTTAGATGGTACCCTATTAAGTGTGAAAGCTGCTGTTTCTAGAGCGTATCCCCAAAATGACAACGGTAGGTCCGACTGGCTCATCATTGATCGAACCATGTCTAACAAAGTTCGATTACGTCGCTCGGACACACCGTTTCTTTGAGGTGTTCCAGGTGGCGTAAGTTGTGGAACAATTCCGCAACTCTTTAGATGATTGCTAAACTCGTGGCTCAAATACTCGCCTCCACGATCAGATCGTAAGGCCTTAATTTTCTTGCCACGCTGATTTTCAACTTCATTCTGAAATTCCTTGAACTTTTCAAAGGTTTCAGACTTGTGCCTCATCAAGTAGACATAGCCATATCTACTAAAATCATCAGTGAAAGTTATGAAGTATTGGAATCCTTCTCTAGCCGTCGTGCTCATTAGTCCGCATACATCACTATGTACGAGTTCCAACAAGTCTACTGCTCTCTCAGGAAATCCTGTGAAAGGCGTCTTGGTCATCTTGCCTAGCAAGCAAGCCTCACATGTCTCGTATGATTCAAAATCAAGCGAAGTTAGAAGTCCATCAGAATGGAGCTTCTTCATGCGCTTTTCACTTATATGACCCAAACGACAATGCCACAAGTAGGTAGGACTCAAATCATTAGGCCGAGGCCTTTTAGCACTTACATTACAGACAGGTGAACCATCAAGATTTAAAACAAACAATCCATTCACAATGGGTGCAAAAGCCATAAACATATTATTCTTAGAGATCACACAACCATTGTTTTCACTCGCAAATGAATAACCATCCTTCATCAAGCATGAAGGAGATAAAATATTTCGACTTAGACTAGGAACAAAATAACAATTATTCAACTCCATAATAAATCCTGACGGGAGGTGGAGTTGCATCGTCCCGACGGTCAAAGCAGCAACTCTTGCATTATTGCCCACGCGGAAATCAACTTCTCCTCTTTCCACGCTTCTACTTCTTATCATTCCCTGCATCGAATTGCAAATATGAGCAACCGATCCGGTATCAAATACCCAAGAATTAATAATTGTATCAGCGAGAAATATGTTGTCTATAACATTAACAACAAGCGTACCTGAGGTAGAAGTACTCTTACTTCCGCCATTCTTCAAGGAAGCTAGGTACTGCTTGCAGTTTCTCTTCCAGTGACCAAGTTCATGACAGTAAAAGCACTCCTTGTCTGGAGCAGGTCCAGGTCCAGCTTTAACCTTGGGCGTTGGGTTTGGCTTGGACGTTCTAGCCTTGCCCTTCTTCTTCCAAGAATTGCCCTTCTTCTTAAAGCTAGGCTTGTTCTGTATCGCCATCACATGGCTGGTACTAGCGCTTTTCTTGATGTCAGCCTCTGCTGTTTTAAGCATGCCACACAGCTCATTCAGACCCTTCTCCGTCCCATGCATATGGTAGTTCGAGATGAAGTTCCCATAGCTAGGCGGAAGAGACGAAAGAATGAAATCAGTGGCCAACTCTTGGCCCAGTGGGAAGCCCAGCTTCTCCAACCGTTGAGTGTAACCAACCATCTTGATTACGTGTGGTCCTACTGCTGCGCCTTCTGCTAGCTTGCTCTCAACAAAGGCCTTAGACACATTGAACCTTTCAGTCCTGGCCTGTGTTTGGAACATGTCTCTAAGCGCCACGATCATATCGTGCGCCTCATGGTTTGTTTCGAACTGCATCTGCAGCTCGGGTTCCATGCAAGCAAGCATAAGGCAGCTTACTTCAAGGTTAGCATCACATGCCTTCTTGTAAGCATTCTTAGCAGCAGCGGGTGCATCATCAGCAGGTTCTTCTGGTAGTGGGTTGTCTAGAACATCTTTCTTTTTCTCAACCCTGAGAACAATTCTCAGGTTACGGATCCAATCCGAGTAATTTGTTCCATTCAACTTGTCCTTCTCAAGGACCGAACGCAAAGCAAACGATGTGGTGGTGTTGCTAGGTGCCATTTAATCTACAACAAAAGTAATGCAAAATACACTAAGACAAACGTATCCATGATAGAGCAAATTACATTAAACTATTTTAACAGAATCTACTCCCACTAAAATCAATATCCCTCTATTGAAACTTAGTGATTCAGGATCCATAACTAACAAGTCCACTAGTGAGCTTTAGCATCACCTCTAGCAAACGAGGTAGATCGGTAAGCAACTTTTGCTAATCATATCACATATGACTCCTGTTGTTGGGTGACATCTCCATGTCTCGGCGCCCAACCTTTATGCCCCAAGGTCCTTAACCGTTAAGATAACCTTGTTAAGCAAACCAACCCTTATGCGTGTAAGTGTCCGACACAAACCCGTCTAGTCAAGGAAAACTAGTGGCACTCTAATTTCATAGACCCACCACTAATTGTACAAGACATGGGACGGTGCAAGTTTTAGTTGGGAGGGCATACTAACTTAAACTTTGTGAGGGATCATTCTACTTCTAACATCACAGCATGCAGAAAGCAAAACATAAACAGAATAGCATTCACATAGTTGTGACACAGTATGGCCCGTTTTCATATGGTGATCTCCATCTCCATAGAACCTGTTCACCATAGTGATCTCCATCTCCATGTTCCATGTGCGCCATTCTCCTGGTGATGAGTCCTCCAAGAACTAGAGCATGCTATTACGCCTAATAGCTAGTAAAGAATCTAGTAATGAAGATTACATAGTTGATTGGATCATCACAGATTGGTACGCAGACCATTAAATACAATAAAGTGACAACACATATGGCTCCTGCCGTGTTGCCGTACGCGTGACACGCAGGTCACGAATGAGTTACACACATGCATCACATACACAAGGGGGCCATACTGATCACAAGATACATACATCCTGCAAAATAGAGTTAGGCATCCTAACGTTCCAAATTTCGGAGGCCCGAAACTCCATCTTCCAAGCCGAATTTGGGAAAATCTAATTTCGCCAAAAACGGCGAAGCGGTTGAAATTCATGTGTAACTTTTTCTGTAGATGAATTTTCGTATAGAAATCGCCCCGATCCGAGATAGTACTGAAAAGTTACGGCTGATTTACCGAAGCATACGCATACGGCAAAATCCCGACCCGGGCAGTAGATCCCATCTACTATTGCACATCTAATGCGCCTGGCGTATGACCCTGGATCTCGATTCGACCAATCATATTGATCTTCGCTCACTGCAACTGGATTTACGTGTATCACTTAACTCCGATGGCGGAAACCGACCGGTAGGAGTATGTCGTTACACTACCATTGCAGCAAGGGCACGAAATCAGGACATAGATCAAACAGAGAACTCGCATATCTCCATATGCACACATCCCGAATCCAAAACTAAGCAGCTACGGCTCTGATACCACTGTTGGGATACGAGGTAGGCTACACTAGCGCAAATCAAAATTTCTACCGCGTATAACCAGGAAGAACTGCCGTATAAGGATCACGGGATTACCACTCGACGCACTACTGGTGCGGAAGATGTAGATATGCGTCGGTGCAGTGAAGACGATCACGTAGTCGTACGTAGTCGATCACGTCCAGCAGCTCCTCAGCAGCTCGTCCACGTGCAGCAAGATCGCCTCCGGTGCCGCGGCTCGTCGTCGGCTCGTCGTGGCTCGTCGGCGGCTCGTCGATGGCTCGTCCAAGTGCTGCAGGCGCAACACCTCCAAGGTATCCACACGTGCAGGGAGGAAGTGTCGCAAGCCGGATTGCTAGATCCGCGAGTTGCAACAGGCGAGGGCGTGGGAGGCACAGCAGGTGTGTTTTGCCAAAAAGTGTAAACCCTAGGGCGCCCCCACCCCTCTATTTATAGAGGTTCCTGATGGACCTCTGGATCCGAGGCCCATTAGTACTCCTAAACCTAATCCAACTCGGATCAGATCCGAATTGGGCTTCCAGCCCCTTAAGTGTGTGACCCTATGGGTTCGGATACGTATAGACATGGCCCGAGTACTCCTACTCGGCCCAATAGTCGGTAGCGGCCTCTAGCAAGACGTGCCAACTCCTATACGCACACGAAGATCATATCAGACGAACCATCACAACATAATATACATGCTATTCCCTTTGCCTCACGATATTTGGTCTAGCTTCAAGCCGACCGCTCTTTCTCGATCCTGTGATTCGGAATCCCTTTGTAGGTTAACTCTTAACCGTACGTAGCATGGCCATGCATTTTCGGATCCGATCACTCGAGGGGCCCAGAGATATCACTCTCAATCAGAGAGGGGCAAATCCCATCTTGATTGACCATGTCTCATAGCATGCTTCTTGACAAACCCGAAAGCTACCTTTATAACTACCCTGTTACGGCGTAGCGTTTGATAGCCCCTAAGTAGGTCGATCCACATCTAGAATACATGCGACAATCTCAGGTCTAAGGACAAAGCGTATATGTTGTTTAAAGAGAGAACTACTTCTCGTGTTGGGTCAGTCCTAACACGTGTCTCCACATGTGTCCACATTATTAGTTCAACATCTCCATGTCCATGACTTGTGAAACATAGTCATCAACTAATACATGTGCTAGTCTAATATTCATGTGTGTCCTCACATGAACTCCGACTAGGGACAACTTTAGAATAACCATACAAGTAAAGAGTTTCACATACAATTCACATAATTGCAAATCAATTCAAGTAGCCTTCAATGGATATTCAATGAACACAACATACAAATCATGGATACAAATGGAATATCATCATCTCTATGATTGCCTCTAGGGCATACCTCCAACAATGTGGAAGACATCAGAGATACTATCAAATCTTTCGGAAGGCTCATCTGTTGGCAAAAGGACAGTGTAATGGCCAGAGTGATAGTCAAGGCAAGGGTCACAGATCTGGAAGATGTGCCTCACTATACCATTATGTCGAAGGGAGATGATTTCGAGGGAATTTCTACTACTTTCCAATGTGGGATCATTCAGCAAACTTTGCTAGGGGGTCTTCTATAGGATGAGGATATTCATCCCCTGGGGTTTGATGATAATTTCATCTTCCCTGGATTAGGACCCAACCCCAACCCGAATCATCACCATCACCAAGAAAATCAGGAGCAGCAAGGCCATCAAATAGACCACAACACCAACTTTAGTAGCAAGAACCTTTACCTGACCTCAATGCTAATATGATGGATGCAGACCAGCCACATGAGATCCAGGAATACAGAATCAGGTACCAGAACAAGGGGGGCAAGAACAAGAACTTCAGGAGGATATGGACTTGCAGCTAAGCTTGTCCATGCCTCTACCTTCATATACAAGTCCAGGGAACAACAATGGTAACCCTGATCACTATTCTGAACAAAGTATTGAGCAAGAGGTCCAGATGCAAGCAGCACAAGAAGGAGAGGATTCTCAAGAAAACTAGTAAGTACAGCAAGTGGTCCTAGCTCTTCCTGCCATTCCCCAATAGAATGGGCAACCACCTGAGGCAGGTTTGAATCACAACCTTCCAAATGACCAAAATGGGGTCTTGGATGTGGGACACCAGAACCTGGCAGTAGGGCCTATAGCAGAAGAAGGGGAGCAAGGCCTAGGGGAAATTCAGGAACAAGGGCACATGGAAGTGGATAACAACTACCTGCTAGAGTTTCTACTTCCCATGCAGCAGGAGCTAGGCAATGAACAAGGAGCAGCCTTTAACTTTAATCTCAATGTCAATATGGCCTTAATTGATAGAGGCTCCAGCACAAATGCAGATCTAGGATGGGCTGATCTGATTAGCAGTACACAGGGGGCGCATAAATCAAACCCATACATCCACAGGTTTTGGGCTCGCTTCTTCTTTCCTGTGGGCTCCCAAAAACAGGTTATCTCCATACCAAATGATTGGGCCCCTTTCTTTATTGTTACGTTACTTTCACCCAATCACTTTGAGTGGGCCAAGTCCTTCCTATCGTCACAAGCTTAGAAATTCATGCTTTCATGTGCCAACAACTGTGTCACCATGTCTTTTGCAATCCCAGCCAAATGCCCAAAAAATGCAAAACCACTTTGCATATCTCAGGAACCACTTTGCATATCTCCTGAACCCCTCCTGTTTCTTCAAAAAAAGAAGAATGCTACAACAGTTCATACCTTTCTTATTTCTAAGGCTAATATCATAAAACTTTATATATGTTGTATTCATATTATTCTCCTTGTATGTCACTAGGTATACCCATATACGCTTCCTCATTTTAAATGCATCCTACACATACGCATATAGCTAGATCAGAAACAATGAGGGCTCATGTCCTAATGACGTGCCCTTCCGGTTTGAGGCTAACGCTGGCCCATTCGTTGCCTTTCGGCCTTTGGCCTTTCCCTTCCGGGTAACCATGGCAGGCACATGGCTTGCATCCTATGGCGGCCGAAGGCCAAGGCGTGGGCGACGTTGCTGAGGCAGCACCATGAGTGCGGTATAGAGGAGGCTAGGGTGTGGATGGCAGCGGCGACGGGAATGGTTTGGGGCGAGGCCGCGAGGGGGTGATCAGCAATATCCCATCCTCAAGTGAGCAAGCATACACTCTTCCATCAGGTGTGATGGTGTGTGACCGGGCTTCCCTTCCATCGTTGCCTGGCCTCCGCTACCGAGGCGATGTACATGGAGAGGGAGACATCGAGCCAGGCTACTACTACCATGGCCACGTAGCATGTTTACATGCTTCCCATGGAGAAGAAGAAATTCAGAGCAGAAGAGACTGTTGGGCAAGCAAACATGTCTTGCGTACCTTGTCAGTGCGCCCTCAGAGATGAATAGATGATCCTGGCGGTGAAACTTTTCCGCCGTGTGTCACCATGCAGATGGAGGTATGGAGCCTCTAGGAGGGCATAACGCAAGAGATGGGTTGCCGCACTCGTCGGATCAAGTACGCTGCGGGTAGATCAATGCGGCACTATTATTTCATGGAGATCAATGTGTACGCTGCTTCGGCCATGGAGATCAGCTTCGATTGCCTCCAATGGATGCGCGCGCCTGTGGATTGGAGAGAAGCAGTGGTGGCAGGCGATATCTTTTGAGAGAGTGGTTGCAGGCGATATATTCCGCTCATATTGCGATGTCCAGGAACCTGTGGCTTGCACAGACGATCAACTCATCAACCATTGGTAGAAAACTAAGCATTAGTCCTAGTTGGTAAGGGCCATATCTCTCCAATGCCAAACCGGGATAAAATTTTCGAGACGAAGGGGGATCGTTTAGTCCCGGTCATTCACCCGCCTCCGTTCCGCCACCACCCGCCTTCGCCTCAGCTCCGCCGCCACCGGCCTCTGCCTCGGCTCGCTCTACTCGCGCCCGCTCGCCTGCCCTCACCCCGCTGCCGCTCCTCACTGCTAGTGAGGGGCGAGCAGAGGGGGAAGGGGAGGGGCAGCAGAGGGGGAGGGGCGGGAGAGAGGAAGAGAAGGAGGGAAGGGGGCGTCTGCGCGAGAGAGGAGGAGATGGAGGAGATAGGCCGGAACCAGTGGAGAAGGAAAAGGAGATAGGCGCCGGTGGAGAAGGAAAAGGAGAGAGAGAGGAGAAGATATTAATGTGGAGAGAGGGAGGGCGCGTGGGGGAGGCGTTTTGTCCCGGTTGGAGCCAGGATTTTTTTAGCCATTACAACCGGGACTAAATAGGGGCTTTAGTCCCTATTGGTATTTACAACCGGGACTAAAGCTCAACCCCACTTAGCCCCCCCTCCCCCCCCCCCCGCAATGACCTTCAGTGGCACATGTTTGACTCAAGACTAAAGCCACTTTAGTCGTGGGTCCAATATTAATCGGGACAAAATGGGTTGGATGGAAGGTCAATTCTCTACTAATGAATTTGCGGAGACGTGGGATGTGGATGGACCGACCAGGAGTTGGTGGTAGATCTAATTTAAAAAAATGGATTATTAAAGCAAGTAACATCTCTGCCTGGCTTTTCGTACGTCGTGGTCATTTTGCAAAAAAACCCTGACGTTTCGTGAAATCAACCTGCAATCCAAATTTTGAAGAGAGGGGAAATCGGGTGGAAAAAGGAGGGAATGGAGGGGGTTAAAGCGAAAAAGCTTCTAAAATAGAGAGGGGAGGGGGATTGGGTGCGGGCCGCCGCTCCTCCTGGCCGCGCGCCGCCGCACGCCTCCCTGCGCGCCACGGCCCTCCCCACGCCCCGCTCCCCTGCCGGACCTCCGTCGCCGCGGGCGACCTCACCGGGGGGAGGTGCCGCCGTCACAGCTGGCCCGCCCGCGCTGGACCTCGCGGCTGGACTGCTAGACCCCGAGGAGCGGTCGGAGGAGGACGAAGAAGAGCAGCTCACGTGGCCCGCGGCTCTCCCCTCGCCCCGCTCCCTCGCCGGACCTCCGTCGCCGCGGGCGCCCTCGCTGGGGGAGGTACCGCCGTCATAGCTCACCCGCCTGCGCTGGACCTCGCGGCCGGCCTGCTGGACCCCGAGGAGCGGTCGGAGGAGGACAAAGAGGAGCAGCTCGCGTGTTGCACTGCCGTACCCTGCTCTCGGGGTCCGTTTGCCTGTGAGATTCCGAGGAGATGGAGGACGAGGACTACTCGTGGGTGCGGCACACCAGGTTCTCGCAGTCCATCGTCAGGTCCAGCTCTGGCAGGGAGCAGTATGGCGTGTTCATCGAGTAGTTCAGCACCGACCTGAAGCTGAACGGATTGGGCGCGGGACCCAGGCTCCCTAGCCAAAATCTACAACCCGTGGCGAAGGGATCCGTGCTCTTGAACTCAGCAATGCTGCCGATTCCCAAGGCCAAATCGGCGGTTGCGCAGTCAGAACGGAAGCTGAAGCATGTGTCTTCAGATGGCCAATTGAACCGAGACAGGAGCAGTGACCGCTCGCCGCGACAGGCGTCGGCGAAGCAGGACCTGAAGGGGACCAGCCTGAGCTTGGACATTCCACAACGGCGTGTGGTCCGGCCATCCAAGGATGAGAGCCCAGACGTGCTGGATTTCTTTTTCCACTCTGAAGAGCACAGGCAAAGGCTTCAGAGAGTGTGCTCCAGCCTAGCTCCTTTCTACTCGCAGGATGCAGGGCCACCCGTTGATGATTCCAGAGCGCGAAGTGCATCTATGAAGGTCATGGGGGAGGTATCGAAGCCAACGCCAAAGCCGAAGCGCAGGGCAAAATCCCCTATCCCCAAGCGCGTCTTCTCCGACATGTTCAAGGAGGCCAAGGCTGCCACCAAGAGGTTCTCCAGCCCGCAGCGGCATAGGAAGCCTACCTCTCCACGGTCAGCGGATGACAGCCCTCCGTCCGGCTTCGCTTCGCTGAAAACACCGAGCAGACTGAAGATTAATAGGAGGACATCCTCATGGCTGAGGAGGAACCTTGGCGATGGAGCTCCAATGGTTGCTGCATCGGAGATCCTCGAGAGATGGACGGTCGACCGCTCGGAGTTGCTCATCGGCCATAGATTTGCGTCCGGGGCGTATAGCCGGTTGTTCTGTGGGATCTACAAGGAGCAACCTGTTGCTGTGAAATTTATCAGGCAACCTGATGATGGTGAGGATGAAGAGTTGTCTGCTCGGCTTGAGAAGCAGTTCACTGCAGAGGTTACCATTCTGGCAAGGCTCCAGCATCGAAATGTCATCAAGGTAAACTACATGAACTTTCTTGTAACATTTTGTTCTGGTGCTTACTGCTTACCCTTGCATGATTGCATCGGCTTGGCAGTGAATTAGTGCATGTTTCTTTTGCACATTTGATCGTGATAATTGCTACATTTTTTTTGTGTAGTTATTCTTGCCTGCCTATTCATGGATCAACAATCCAATATGAACATATATACTAGGACTTGCCCTTTTTTGCGGAAAGATAGGACTTGCCCCTTTTTTTATGGTTGTTGGGTAGTATGAGGCCCGCCTGAAATAATTAACAGGCGTCAACATGCATCAGCATTACATTGCAGACTTTTGGCACATATTTAGGACTGCAATCGTGTGGGCCATAACTATTTTTCTTCCGTTTTTTTTTTTGGATCTGATGCTTACCCTTTGAATTTGCTTCTGTTGTAAATGTAATCACGATAATTGCTAAAATTTGCTGTGTTCAGCTTTTCTACATATTCATGGAACAGTCCCATACAAATATATATACTAGGACTTGCCCCGCTTTTTTGTTAAAAGATAAGTATGAAGCACACCTGAAATATTTAACAGGCACAACATGCATCAGCATTACCTTGTATTGGCACATCACTAGGACAACACTAATGTGAGCCACAAGTATTTTCTGCTTCTTTTTCTTTTTTTTTTCTACAAACATGAATTTTCCTACCACAATATCCTGATGTTTTTGCTTAGAAATAAGGAATATGCTTAGCACAATGCAAGCATATTCCCCTAGCGATAAAAAGCATATAAAGGAATATTATGGTCAATGCATTGACTTTGACTTGTTTGGCCAACTACTCCGATAATCAAGGTTATCATATATTCATATTTGTCAATGCGGAGGTACATTTTAATTGGTGCCTGTCAGATGGCCCATCAGAATTCTTACAAAGGTTATGGCATTGGATAGAAGCAGCATTTCAGCACATTACTTCTCTAAATGTCTTCGGCCCTACTAGAAACTATGTAACTATTTGCTATAATTATGATTTTTAGTTGAGTTTTCTGTATATTAGATGGCGTATAGCTCCAATGAGCTGTCAGTAATCCATGAAATACCATGTAAATGCGCTTCTTCTGCTCTCTGCCTACTGCTTCTATCTTTGAACAGTTTCTGGTGTTTTAGGAACATATTTTTCACTGAGAAATATTGCAGTAACTATTTCCCTTGAGCTCGAGGCTTTCCTTGAATTACTTTTGAAATTGATCGGTAATTTCTTTTCTGTGTAGACTAAGTTGGCCGGTTAGGTGTGGTAGGCCGGTTTGGGTTGCCTTAGCCAGTTGAGCTGGTACACGTGAATGTCATTCCATATCTTTGTATATTGCCCAGAAGAGTTACTTACCTTATGACGAACTTCGTTGTGCAATGCTTGGTGATTTAACATTTTCACATTAGAGCTTCATTTAGTTACCTTTGTATTCAATATCAAGTTATCTAAACTTCAAACATCATGAGGTTTTTTATTTTAATATATCTCTCTTGGGTGCTCTAAATCTTCCTATGAAATGAGAAACTCTAAGAAAATCGTGAAATTGCAGTAGTTGGTGGATGGCGGGACGCCATCAAGTAGCGGAACAGCACCCTCTCATGCAGCTCTTCACCATTATATAGACCGCTATCCGCGTAGACTTTGGCTAAAGCACAGGTGGTAGCGTGGAAGCGACAACATCAATATAGACGCTTAAGCGACCATACATGAAACAAGAAAAAATAACCTGAGAACGTGTAAAGACCCGTAGCAACGCACGGACATTTCTACTTGTCTAAAAAAATGGAGGGCAGTTCGCAGGCAGACGGACGAAAACTCGGTGAGGGGGCGACGTACGAAGAAAAACGTCGCCTAATCGTTTTTCTTAGTTGTAATAAGACTAGCAGAAATGCCCGTGCGTTGCTACGGATCCTTACTTGCTCTCATGTTATTATTCGTTTATTTCTAATATGCTGGCTTCGCTTCACAATTTGTTGGTGCGGTGTCCCTAGTAGTTCTCTCTTTGCAAGTATAGTAGTAGAAAACATTAATGGATGGTTTGATGCCATCTGTTTATTACGTGGAAACCACACATGGAAATAAAAAATTCCCCGCTTAATCTCCGTTCTATCCATTCATTTGTCCTTGCCGTCACCTAGGCAAGCATTCGTCCTCCACGTGCCTAGCCTCATTCCCGCTTCGAGCGATAGGCCATAGCGCCTCTGGCCGCCATGAACAGGAGTACGTTCTCCTCTTCTTCTCGTTTCCATCCACTTCCTTTTTATAATCCACTCCAAATCGTTCCAATCAATTACAATATCGAGCAGATGTGGAGACCTTAGTTCCGAATCTGAAGGGGATCGACGTCATTGAGGCGGGTGTTCCCAACTAGATGGTGTGGTGGCCAAGGTGCTGAGGTCACCGACAAAGATGATGATGCGGGAGGAAGTGGTGCTTCCCGTCAGCAGTGAAGTGGCCACCTCACGTGAGCACAGCTCTGGAGGGTTGACGACGGCGGATCCGTTGGGCAACGGTGCACGAAAACAACCTAAAGGAGCTAGATATTTTTCTATTTGCCTGACACTTCATCAAGAAGACTCTACACTTCAGTTTCTACACTTACAAGCATATACAAAAGGAGCTACTGTTGAGATCATGAAAGCATTCTTTAAATAGCCAAGTTCTTTCGGTACCAAAAGATCACATAACCATAGTTCAGAGTACTAATATAGGTGACATGCTATTACTATTAGTCAACAGTCACCTTCCACTTCCTGATGATGGCAATTGCACTTCTGGATCCAATGGTATAAACCCCTGTCCAGAGCCACCAGAGCTCGAACCAGACCTCCGACTTAACCCTGGTGAAGGATTTATGTCATCAACTGTCTATAAGCACGCACAACTTAAACTTATTCATTTCTCAACTCACCAGGACTTCCAGGAGTAAAGTTCGGCAAAAACCAGGATCTCTCTCCTTTGCTTTTCTTCGGGGAAAAAAGATAAAAACATCCAAGGAAGGTTCACAATGTGATGTTGCATAATGCAACCTCAGGCTAAATTATGAAGGTAATATCACCATTACACCCTCTATGCCATTTCCCAGGAATGCCCTGGCAAGTACACTGTCATTTTGCATTAATAAGGGGGCAAAGAATAACCATCCAGCATCCAGGGACATAGTTAATGAGCAGTTGAGCACCCAGAAATGAGCCCAAAATTAATCCGCTATGCAGGAATGAACATGGAGATCTTAATCTTTATGCGAGTGTGCCAGGTATTGGCTTGTGTACTTGTCCACCTTAGGCCCAGAAGAACCATATTTGTTATCATAGTACTCCACACATGCAGAACCAACCAATGCAGCAAGGGTTAGAGCCTGCGCATGCAACCTGCAAAAGTCAACAGTTTATGAGATGTTAGGATTGTGAGTTTTCAAATAATAGCATGATAGAATTGAATAAAAGTGAAGTCATCTGGAATCTGTGTGTATTTAAACAGCTGCAATTTCTATATTCAGTAATACATGCAGTGGCTACAGTCTACGTGCAACAAAGGTTGCCAATCTAAGCAATTGTTATGAAATTGTCATGCACACAATCTAAGGTCGCCAATCTAAGATCAAATTGTCATGCACACTATCTTTTTAAAACCACAGAACCCGTTATGAAATGAGCACTATGAGAAGTAACATCAGCGAAGCAGGTGCAATGGAGTACAACATGTATTGTAAGCTCTGTCATACTCCGCACTCACGTTTCCTCTGAGTTTTTCAATGCCATCTGTGAAGTCCATTGGGTGAGGTCCTGTTTCCATCTCATATTCTCCTTCAGTCTGCAAATTCAATCACTCATCAGGAAAAAAGCTAATAATAGTAATGATGATTGGCTCATAGGGAAAGGGTGTTATTTTTTTAACAAAATAAAAAGTCTAGAATAACCTGAGGTGGAAATTCATGAGGTGTCGAGTTTCTAGGCTGTTTTTCTTGTGATGATGATGGCTGCCCAGCTTTAAGAAAGTAATAAACAGTAAAGGTTTTTAAATAAGCATTTAGCATGTTAATAGTACAATTTCTTCAAGTGAGACAATTATAAATTATGAAGTGGTTCAGACCTGAAGATGAAGCTTTTGCACAGTTGACTGCAGTGCATTCCTTCCAGAGCTGCACAAGTGGCTTAGGATAACATAATTCCGAGGATGACTTGTGCAAGTAAGACATTAGAGCAACCAGGGGCATGTCCATAAGATCGCTTATCTTGGTTGATCGAATAAAATCAAAATTCTGCAAGTATGATAAACATCATTTTTCTTAATTAGAATGCACGGCACAGAAATTTTCAGAAAAACAGGTTAATCAAACCAAACTTACGCTGTTAACTTTACGCCTTTTTGAGACAAGGCTAGATGCATCCTTGAGCCATGTCTGATATATGTTTCCTGGGATCATCATCTGGTTATTGTCCATAATCACTTGGTCGAGTTTCCTACGTGCTTTCCGGTTCGATGCTTTAGGTGGTTGCTGTTGCTGTGCCAGGAAAAGTGCTAGCTCAGGTAAAAAAGAACAAACTAAACAATCAAACCCTTTTGCATCTAAATATTATACCCTAGATGTAATCAGGCTTCATGGATCATATTTACCTTCATCTTTTGTTCTCTTGCTCCTCTAACTTATAGGATTTGTGTTGCCCCCTCCTTCACTCCTTCGCGGTCTTGTTGATGAGGGACTTGTGGATGTGGGGGATGACGCCACCGCCGGCGATGGTCCACCTCCTCGTCCCCGCGGATGGCGAGCTGGAGGTGGCCGGGGTGATGCGCTTGACCTTGAGGTCCTTGATGGCGTTGCCGGCCAGCTCCAGGACCTCCGCGGTCAGGTACTCCAGGATTGCGGCGGAATACACGGCGGCGGTGGCGCCGACGCGGCCGTGGGCGGAGGCGCGGGACTTGAGCTGGCGGTGGATGCGGCATACCGGGAACTGCAACAAACACGGGGAAATTTTAGTGCGAAATTCGAAGTTGCGCATCTGAAATTCGCAGGGAGACACCACAGATCTGACTAATTCACGGGTGACGAATCCAAAAGACAGCCGAAGAAGGGGAAGAGAACCTGGAGGCCGGCGCGGGAGGAGCGGGAGACGGGAGCCTTCTTCTTGTCCTTATCCTTGTCGGTGCTCTTCGCCGCCGTCGTCTTCGCCGCCAGCAGACCCTTACCTCCCTTGCCCGCCATCGCCGCCGGAAAACCTGGAGAGACCGCTCGGGCGGCGGCGGCGACAGCTCGAGCACTGTCCAGGTGAGGCCAGCGTTCCGCAGACGGTGGGAGTCGTCCGCCAAGAGCCCGGCCGACCTCGCCGTCGAGCAGCGCGGGGCAGCGGCGGGCTTCCCGCTCCGGCCGCCGGGGCGCCCAATCCCCTCCGATCGGCGACGGCGCTGATCCGTGGGTGGCGCAGGCGGGGTGGGTGGGGGGGCGGCGTGCGGAACCTCCTCCCATGAATTGGGAGCTCCCACAAGCTGGGCGGCGGAAGGGGATGGAGGGGGGAGGTGGAGACGGGAGCAGAGGTCGCAACGCGACACTCCGGCCGCCGCCCACGCGCAATCCGCTCCTTTGGCTGTATGTTTCGAAGAAAGAGAAGAACTCTCCCCTTTAACCCCCTCCCTTTCCTCTTTTTTCCATCCGACCCCCAGTCTCTTCATAATAATTGGACTGCGGTGATTTCACAAAACATCAAGGGGTTTTTTGCAAAATGACCACGACGTACGAAAATCCAGGCAGAGACATTACTTGCTTTAATATAGTTGTAATAAGATTCGTCATGTGAGGCCCAGTGCCGGTGCTGAAGCTGTGGCCTTGCCAACCCGATGAAAATTTCTACCCTGTGTTCACTCCCAGTCTTTCTATAAATCAAAAACTGTAACTGTTAAGTTATGATGAGATATGAGAGGGGTAAAGTTGTCTTTTTACATGGGACTTAACAGCTATATGGATGGATGTATCACAGAAGGCATACATACAAAATAAATGTGATGCCAAATAAGGAATGCAAAACTTTCTAGTGCCAGGTAGGAAACGAGATTTGTTTCGGTGTGATACGAGGAATTCTCACGTTGATTATCTGCCTTCCGAAAGGCACGTAGAACCCCATGTAACCGGTTACCCTAGAATCGGATGTCACATATGGTATAATCTTTCAATTACGGGGTGTTTGGGAAAGGGGTGCTAAATTTTAGCACCCCCATTTTAGTCACTTTTAGCCACTAGTGCTCCCAAACACCTAGGCTAAAATGGAGGGGCTAAATTTTAGCCCATCATAATCCATTAGCCCCTCAAGGGGTGCTAAAATGGACTAAAGGGGCTAAAAGTGGTCCCTTTATCCAAAATTCCTCCCCTTGCCCCCCTCTCTCTCCTCCCTCTCACTCCTCCCCGCCGGATCCCGCCGCACGGCACCCCACCGCCTCCGCCTCACCCGCCGGTCCCGCCGCCTCCTCCCCTCACTCTCTCTCCCCGCGAGGGGCACCACAGCGCCTCGCCTCCGCCGGCCCCGCCGCTGTGTCCCCCGCCCCGCCTCGCCTCGCCTCCGCCCGACCCTGCCACCACCGCCGCGGCCGGATCCGAGCCCGACCGGCCCCGCCACCGCCGCCACCGCATCCACTGCGCTCCCCTCCGCTGGATCCGAGCCCATGACGTTGGCCGACTCCGCGTTGCCCATGTGCATCGTCGCCGTCAGGTACGTCACCCGGCTCACCGCGATGCCCAGCGTCGTCAGCCGCTCGTTCAGCTCCGCCACTGCAACACCATCATCCATGGGGGTCAGCATCCAGTCAGCGGCGGCGGCAATGGTCGGCCGGCCAATCAGGGCTGCGGATCTACCTGCTGCCAGCATGGCACTGGTGGTCGCGGTCGGCGCTAACGCGACAAGCGGAGGCGACGGCGGAACCGAACGGGAAATAAAAGAAAAAAAGAGAAAAAAAAACTCGATGGCATCGAGATGCGCGGCGGTGGACCTTGAAGTCCCAGGCGTCGAGGAGCACATCGGTCTCCGCCGCGGCATTGGTCTCTGGCAGGAGTCCCACCATCTTCTCCTCCTCTCTTCTTATCCCTCGCCGGCGAGGATTTGTGAGGAGGAGGGGTGGGGTATCTCTATGTAATGGACTGGGCAGGCTACCTGCTCTGTGCTCTTGCTCTTCGCTGCGGGATAGGTGGTAGGGCGGCGAGAGGTGCATCTGCCTGTTCCGGGCATGAAGTAGATGAGAAGGAACAAGTAGAGGAGGGGTAAAGGAGAGGAGAGAAAACATGGGTAAATAGATCTTTTGTCAACACAAGTGCTTAGCTCCTAACCCAAACACCCCAAGAGCTAAACTTTAGCCCCAACATTTGAGAGGGCTAAAGTTTAGCTCAAGACTAAATTTTAGCCTCTCCTCCCAAATAAAGCTCCTCCCAAATAAGGCCTTAGGTACATCAGTTATAACACTCAGCACCCCTTATTATTAGGATGTATGGTGATATTACATTTTTTGGATATATAAAAATTTATGACATGTGAATTATATGACTAAAATACAACATAATAAAATAGAATTTGTGTCTTAGCATACTAAAATATTTTCCGTCACAAATGCGTTTGGACTGTCCAGCAACAACAACAGTACAAACCGAACACACCATCAATAGAACTAAACACAAATGTAATATTTGGATAGCCAGTGCGAAAGGAAAAAAGGATAAGATTAGAGTTACGTTGGGTGGGTTATGGGATGGGCTTATAAAATTTTATTCTAAATCCTTTGTTTATTTAGCAATGGGGATAGGGATAGGGATAGGGATAGGGATAGTGATAGGGAAAAAACACAAATGACGAACATTATTGAATGGGCCCGATGTATATGTGGGCCTGATTTGATTTGTTGAATGGGCTTCAACTGGGTTCAGTTATTGGGCTAACCACTCAAGATTATTATGGAGATGTCAACGACTCATGGAAATTCATCTTATTTAGGTCCTGTTTGACAGGTGTGTTAAAGTTTAACACCCCACTTTTTTATAACATTGCCTCCCAAACACATGTGAACTTTTTTATCACATTGCCTCCCAAACACGTGTTAAGGGCCTATTTGGAAGGGGGTGTTAAAGTTTAACAGGATCTCAAATGAGATGTTAAACTTTAACATATTGGGGTGTTTGGATGATCTGTTAAACTTTAACACCTTAGATTGTAATTGATAACTTTGCCCCTCATTACTCCTCTCAATGGCAACCAAATACCCCTATGCCTAATTTGCCTAATCTGCAAAAATCAAGCACATTGCGATGCTCCACCCTTCCGGCTTTGCTCTCCCGCGGCACCGCCCGCAGCCGCCGCGGCGACGGCCGCTGCCGACCCGGACGCGCCACCCCCGATGTCCTCCTTGGACGACGACGTCATGCCGCCACCCCATCGGATGCCGGCAGGGCCTGCCCTCTCCCTGCGGCCGCTGCTGCATCGGAGAGGTCAAACACCCAGCGCCCTTCGTCGGGTGGTGGCAGCGGCGGCGGCCATGGCCGCGGTGGGTCGGGCGTAGGACACGGCAGAGGCGACGGGGCATGCGAGACGCCTGCGGCGGGGTACCCGCGGAGGAGGTGGCCAAGGCGGGCGAGGATGCGCACCACGCGGGCGGCGTCCGTATCCTCCCCGCGGAGGAAGATGACGCAGCCGAGGTGGCCGCTCCCTCCCCGCTCCTCTAGATCCGCGACGACGGTGGCAGGTAAGGGCGAAGACGACGCAGCCTACGTCGCCTCCCTCCCCGCGCACGGTGGTCCGATGGACGAGGCCCCGCCTACGCCGCCAGCGGCGACGGGGAGGCGGTAGAGAAGGGGGACGAGGAGGAGGTGGATGAGGATGGCGTCGGCGTCAAGAGGAGGAGGAGGAGGCCAACAGTGCCGGGCGGAGGCGGCGAGGCTGGGCGGATCCGGGGAGGAGGGGGGAGGATGGCGCGGTGGAGGAGGGGGAGGGCGGCGCAGTGGATCCGACTAGGAGGAGGGGCGGCGTGGCAGATCCGGCCAGGCGAAGAGGATGAGCAGGAGGAGGAGGCCGGCGTTGGTGGCGGGGAGGAGAGAGGAGAGGAGAGAGAAGGGGTAACCTGGAAAAAAGTGGACTAGGGGACCACTTTTAACACCTTTAATAAGTTTTAACACCCCCTCCATGTATTTATGAAAAATGGGGTGTTAAATTTTAACACTCCACTTTTAACACAAGTGTTTGGATAGAAAAGTATTAAAAAGTGTTAAAAGTGGGGTGTCAAACTTTAACACCCCCTTCCTAAATAGGGTCTTAGGATGTGTTAAAGTTTAACACCCCTAATTTCATAAACACTCAAGGGGTGTTAAAAGCTGTTAAACTTGTTAAAAATGGTCCTCCTCTCCACTTTTTCCCACCATTGCCCCCTTCTCTCTCCTCTCTCTCCACCGGCCATAAATGAGAAGGCAATGGAGTCATTTCTCACCAAAGGCGTTAGAGTTTAACACACCATCCAAACACACTAATGTGTTAAACTTTAGCACTCCATTTGAGAGTGTTAATACTTTAACACTCGTTAAACTCAGGGTATCCAAACAGGGCCTCAGAGAAACGGTACTTTTCTAAAAAAAATAGAGAAAACCGTAGAAATCCACGGTGCATTCTGGGAGAAAAAGTAATTTCTCAAACTTTTAACCCTTCATGCGTAAAAGAAACAACTTCCTCGGGAAAAAGGGGTTTTAAAAAGGCAGAATATACATGAACTACGCCCTGAAAACGCATCTGCAGTTGCAGTATAGAACTCCCCGTTGCACGGACGGCCATGACGGTGGACGCCGCGCTCCTCGCCGCCGTCGTGGCCTTCCTCCTCCCGCTCCGCCTCATCTCCCTCGCCCTCCGCCTGGCCTACAAGGGTTGCGGCGCCAGCGGCCGGCACCTCCGCCGGTCCTGCGCCGCCTTAGCCGTCGCGGGCGCGCTCCTCGCCGTCATCTTCGCCCTCCCGCGCGACCGGGCCGGGGAGTGCGCCGTCCCCGGCACCACCGTAATAGATGGCGAGGAACTGCGGTCGGAGGTTGAGCAGCTCAAGCTCCAGCTCGCCCGGCTTGGTATGTTTGGAGATTAACTGCTCTGTCCTGACTCCTGTTAGGGCTAATCCTGTTTCTATCAGAGCATGCGATTTTTACCGAGCTCTAGTTTGGTGATGTGCGATTGAGGGTCTTTTGATTTACGGTTGATTGTATTGTGATCGCGATTATTTAGTCTCTGGGTTTATTTCTTCCTTTTGTAATCTACTTTTTCCCTGTGAAGTTAACGGAGGTTTTAGTTTTTTTTTTGTTTTTTATTTTGACAACTGTTAAAATTCATGCAGAATCTCTCTGGGATAACAATTTGAAAGCGTTGAATGAGAAGGGCGATACTTTGGAGAAGGTGTTAGGTAAGAAAGGTGATCCTTTAGAGGAGGAGGATGGCCGCGTTATGAGAGCAATGGGGCTTGACATCCAGTCTCTGATCAATGAGCAAGAAAACATCAAGGTATGCCATGCCATGGTTTCTTTCGTATAGCCGTTTTAGTAACAGTAATAAATTTGTTTATCGACCGTTAATCCCTGGTTGGATTGCATAAATTTAATATATACAGGAGGACCCACTGCCCTCCAAGTTTAAACTGTATATTTGGGCCAATAATGGGATCATCATGCATTCAAAACCATAATTAATTGTTGGTACAGCTTCTTGAAGTTGAAACTATCGATGTAGCTTTTTGTTGGTTCTTCCTATTGTTTTGTCATGCCTAGAATGTAATTATCTAACTTATTTACATGTTCAATTTGTATTCTCAAAGAATAGCACCTGATGATGTTGTCTACCTTTTTGTTATGCTGATGCAGGAATCATCATGCAGCTCAGATTTTGGTGACAATATCAAGGCAATGGAAGATGAGGTATCTCTATCACTCAGAAAAACCTTGATTAGCTTTACATATTTTTGGATTTTCCTACTAATATGACTAGCTAGATTGGACTAACAGCTAGAAAATTGGTTTTCATATTGTTACTGTTGCACTCATAAGATTCCAATAGGCACCTAAAATCTTCAAAATATTAGCTGTGAAAACTTTGTTAGTCTGTTCATATTGTCTAGAGGATTGTAACTCTTCATTATATACTGCCTTATGATTTTGTGCAATATTATGAAAGCTGTTTTGATTTTTCATTTATTCATAATTCATCAATGCAATTTTATGCAGCTCACAATGCTACAAATGTTGTAGGGTGTTATTTATGAAACCAGCAAATTACATTACATGTCTATATTTTATATTGTGCCAGTGGGCTTTTATATATCAATAATTTGCTTGGTTGTTAATATGTTTTGCACCTATTCTATGTGGCCCTGCTATATCTGGTAAAGCAAATGCCATTTCAATTGAACAGTCTTCTCTTGTATTGAAGTACTATTTTTTGTGCTATTAGGCTTCCTTTCTGAAAACTTTTTTATTAGTTCACCTCATTGAATTTGTGACTTTTGAAATAGGTTCGTCTCATAAAGGATGAATCAAGTAAGATGAACTCTGATATACACAGTGTGTGGGCATTAGCAAAAGATGCAACGGAAAAGGTCGAAGCTCTACACTCTGATATCAAGAAGGTATATTTCTCTAGATTATTACTCCTCATCATGTAAGCAATAAAGAACCTAATCATGCCCTTAAACCTCCCATGACTACCATCTGAGATCCAATTTACCCTCAATAACACCTGCACTTGACATTACCACACTGGATAGAGGCCCACGCCATGGGTACAATGTGATCATGCAACTTCTTCTTATTGACGTTTGACATTGGCCTCGGTACTCTGTGCCATGGTGGCCATGGCGTCATGCCACATCTCAGCCCCGTTGCTGACCTGTGACACATCCTCATATCAGTAGTGTGCTGGTTGAGGCAGCGGTTGCCAGCTCACCACCAAGCAGGGGCCAAAAGCAAGATTAGTAAAATGATGAGCGGAATATAAAGGAGAAGATGACAAAGAGTTTAGGTTATTTTAGGCATTACTAAATTGTTGTCAGCAGTGATATAAATAAACATTGTTCCTCTTCTCCATTGTAGTGCAAGCAATTAGCTAGGTTGAAGTTGCACACATTTGCATGGAAGTTGCACAACTCCTTTTCCTATCCAGGACCAATTACGTCAAGTTTTCTTTTAGGGGAAAACCAGACTGGCAATAATAGCAGCATGCGTTCCAACTTAAGGAACTTGCTTGGCATGAACAACTCTTGGAGAGAGTGGAATTTGTTTACGCATGTTGTACTTCAAGGTCTTGTCTTCAGAACAATCTTCATAATACTAACCTTCGAAACTCAATAAGCATGAATTGGAACAAATAAGCCAATGTTGAACTTATTTCCATTATGTTCATCCAGACCACCCAAGAAGCTTAATTTCTTCTGTTTACTTATAAAACGATCCTAAGTCATGTGAACATAAATGTGTATGCTTGTACCAATCTGCAGTTACATCATAGTTTCCTTGTTAAACTTTGTATTGCTACTTTCATGGGCAATTTTCATTGTCATGCAGTAAATATGGTTGTAGTTTTGGGTTCTTGTACTTTCAGCTGGTCATCTATGTTCATACAACTGCAGGGTCAAGTTTTAACTGACGAATGGGGGAAGATGAACTCTAGTATCAATAGATTATGGTCATTCGTAAAGGGTACAGAGAAAAAAGTTGAAGGTCTATGTTCGGATATAAAAAAGGTATATGCATTTTTAAATTTTCTTTTGTTTTCTATCCGAAATGTTTGCAAGCCATATATGTTTATTGTTTTCTGCATTTGGTTTATTATATTATTTTATTGTATAATTTTAAATTTGATTATAAGATGGGACTTGGTTAGTATTTGGAAGATGATGAATAGGGGATAAAGAGAGGAAAGGGACTGGTAAGGAAGAGCAGAGGGTTAAGGACATTTTGTGCATTATTTAAAACTGGTGTCAGCAGTGACAAATGAATGTTGAACCCCATCCAAAGTATATATTCTCAAGTGGCATGCAAGCAATTAGCTAGGTTAAGGTGGCAGATAACCGCCTGCACACCTTTGCAATGTCTAATGTACAATTACCCTTTTGCTATCCAGAAGCAATTCAACAATTTTTTCGTGAAGGTGCTGCTGGGTAAAATTAGACTGGGAAATGTAACAGCATGTGTCTACCTTAGAAAGGAACTGGTTTGGCATTAATGACTGCAAAAAGGACAGGAATTGCTCTGCACATGTTGTTCCTCAAGGCCATTCATGGATCATCGGATCGAATTGGATGATCGTGCGTTATTGTACTAACGTGTGATGGAGCTCTTTAGTTTGTAGAACCTGATGAAAATTATAACCCTATCTTCATAAATCATAACACTAGTCTTTAAAATTCCATATGCAAGACTGAAATTTAACATAATGCTGACATTTATAACGAACTGCTGTTTAGTGTTGAAAACGTTGATCATATTTCCAACATGTTCATCCACATGTCTTTAGAAAAGGCATCATTGTACTGGTATTTTGAACTTTCATTTATTCTCTTTACTTAGAAACAATGCAAAATTCATGTGGACATAAGGTTGCCTTATAGCTTGCTAAGCACTTCTGATGCAGCACACTACTGTGGAGGAACAGCTCCATGTTGCTGCTACTAATCGATAGATATAGCACAAATATTGGAGGAACCTCTCCAATGTGCTAATAGGAAGAAACAGCACAAAGTGTTGAAGGAACCACTTCAACGTGCTGACCTAGATATCGTTCTAGAGACGAAGATAGACCAAAAGGTCGAATCCGAATCCACGGATAGCAAGAGCTTAATCCAAAGCCCTTAGGGTACAAGATCTAGTCCAAGATCTAAAGGGTAGAACAACATGTTCTATTCATAAAGTAGTGGGTACATCAAAACCATCTTACAAACTTGAGGCTTGTCTGTATTTATAGTCTCATAAGCTTTACACAACTCACACACAACTAATATGACAACTCACATATGACAACTAGGTAACAACTCATGTTATAGCTAATAGACAACTAAGCTTCAAGATACTTCCTGATCACAATTGTGTAGTAGTACTGTAGTAGTAAAAACCAAATTTGCAACTAATTCTTGAAGTGTCTAAAGATGGGTGTATCTTTTCATAGTAGAAGAGTGGGACTTATCTTCTAACTCTTGATAGCAAAATTCAGTTTGGATTTTGACACACTTGAATGTTCATGAACCATTTGGCTATAGTTGATTTGATGTCCCTCATCAACTTCGAACTTTGTTTTGTCACTTTCATAGGCTGTTTGGTCATTTGTAGTAAATATGGTTGTAGCTGTAGATTCTTTTGTTTTCAGCTGGTCATCTCATTGTCATACAACTTTAGGTTCAACATATAACTGGTGAGTGGGGGAAGATGAACTTTAACAGAATGTGGTCATTTGCAAAGGATACAGAGAAAAAGGTTGAAGATCTATATTCGGATATAAAAAAGGTATGTTTTTGTTAATATCATTGCTTTCTATCCTCAAATGTTTTGCAAGCCGTACAATTTTTTTACATTACATTTTTATTGTTTTCACACTTGGTTTATTATATTATTTTATTGTAAAATGTGAAATTTGATTGTATTAACACTTGTTTTTTTAAAAAAAAACTTACTAAACAATAGTACTTCAATCAGCTTTCTTTGTTAAAAATAAGTAGTGATGCAATTTCAAGATTTGTATTGCCAGTCTTACATTTTCAGCTTGCATCTGCTCTTAATTTTTTTCCTGTTTGGAAAAAAGATAAAGAAAAAAGTAGAATTCATATTTGAATGCTAGGAACATGTGATTGGAACCATATTATTTTGATAGCGGTGCCATATTATAGGGCTGCAGTTGCATGTTCTTTAAGTGTCAATAAATCGTTTGGTGGGCGAGTTTGGCTTAGGTAGACATCCACCATTGTCTGTACTAGAATGTCTGAAATGTGAATAGAATTGTTGGGGATACCACAGGATAAATAATTCAGACGTGGAATTCTGTAATAATACAAAAGGATTTTTTTTTCTTTGAAAAGATAGTGACTGGGAACATAATGGAACTTAAAAAAATCATTCTTGGCATGGTCAGGACTCTAATCCCCCGCACCTACGTAGTTACAGATAAGGATGCAAGTGGGTCGGTTTTGGGTAACCCAAACCCTGACCCAGACTACCCATCTAGCTAATAATTGATTTTGGGTTGGCCCAAACAAATTCTAGTCCTGGAACCAGTGGAACCAGTTAACCCAGTGGGTCAGAACACGTGGTCTTGTAGCTACAAGCACGGTTGGAGATGCCGGTGCTGGGGCGAGGTCGATGACAGGCCTGAGGATGAGCGCAGGCAGCACGGACCCTGTGCAGTTGTGCGGCGTGAGGCCGGAGGCGAACAAGGCTGTGCCGAGAAGGGAGGTGGAGATGAGAGCTCATGTGATTGGATTACCGACGGGGCTTGCGGAGGGGCATCGGCAGCGCAAAGCTGGTGGAGATGGGTGGCGTGGGGCTGTTGCATACGGGCCGCGCGCGACCGGCGAAGGGCGAGACACCGCCGCCACAGAGCTGTACAAGGCTGGAGCGGCCTTGGCTCGAACATGATTCGCTCTCTGTGTTGTGCTCATGATTGTGAAGCTCTATTCTTCTTGAACTGCTCTCCATCTCCGCTACTCCATGACCATATGTCCATGGCGACCACAAAATCGAGGTCCCCGATGTCCGAATCGAGTTTATTGGTGTTGATTGAGCTCCTTCCCCACGGAATCGACGAACTAGTACCAAGTCGTTGATTGAGCTCCTTCCCCATGGAATCGACAAACTAGTACCAAATCAAGCTGGAAGCAAGCCAATCTTGATAGAACCATAGCAGCGGCGGTTGGGGAGGATGCGCACCCGCAGCCGTGCCTGAGAGCACGGTGCTGCTTTTTGCGTGGCTTCCAGATTACTCAAATTCCATCAAATTTGATCTGCTGGAAATAATCATTTGTATGGATTGATTGCTGGCAAGAATTTTAGAAGATGAGATCGATTGGTCCTTCAGCACCATCGCTCACAGCTGAACCGCCGGTGCCACTTCCGTGCCTTGTGCAGCTCCAATCGCCACCACACCCCTGCTAGGCCTGCGCTAGCCTGCCTCCGGCGACTAAGCAGAGGCTGCCATGGCTGCTCCTCTGCTCCGTGTGGCTGAGGCTGGAATGCAGAATGGCTGATTTGGGTACCCAGTTACCCCACCAGTGGAACCCAAAGTGACCCCCAAAAAATACTGTCGGCTCTATAGGGTAGAAACACTATTTTTTGTTTTTTGAGTAGTGGGTAATCGGTCAACCCAAGGAAACCTGCATCCCTAGTTACAGATGATCAAAGTTCACTAATGTTTTAGCACTACTGACATTTTACCATTAACAACTCATGTGCAGGGCTTCAAGCAGACGAAGAGGAAAGTGCCCTTCATGCGAACCTGATGTTTCAACACTGCCTCTGATGCTCCGCTTGGTACTGTAACGCAGAAGGTGATACGCCACTTAATTGTTTTTCTAATGCACCTTTTTTTACATATTTTAGTTGGTGTCCAACTTTAATAGTACAAGGCGGTTGTCCTTGTGGACGGCATGTCTTGATAGCTGCTTCCATGCCGTCGTTGAGGGGCAATGTATATATAGCATAGCGACATTAGAATGGTAGTAATACAATAACATTTGAGTGGCTTTGAGAGGTCCATATCCGTCTGCATCGTGGGGAGTTGCCGTCAGTATGACTCACCACTGCACAGCTCCTCCCCCAGTTGTGTCTTGGAACCCTATATTTTCAGTCGTAATCCTGTTGGTGAGCTACGCTGCCTACGCAAGCAGAGAGTACGCTTCGGTGACCGGAGGAAGTCAACAATGAGCACATCGTGTCGCCAGCTTTGAACTCGGCAGCTCTGCCCGTCGACCGAGGCGTCGAGACTAGTGTCGCCACGTGTAGCGGTCCTCGTCCTCGTGGATTTTAGAACCTTCGAAAGGGACACCAGGAAACGAATTGAGCGACTGATGGTCCTTTTCTCCCCCGACTGGGGACCGAGCGAATGAGCACAGAATGACCAAACGGAGGTCTCTCGACGTTTTTACAGACTTAGCCCGACAGCGATATGGTGCCTGGCAAAAATCGCGACATCTAGTTCTGTCGCTAGCCAACCACTTCCTAGGACGAAAGTGAGAACTAACTAGTTCGGTCATCTGTCAGTAAATGTAAGTAGCCATCGTACACGTACATGCGACTGACAAGTGGAAGGAAAATTGTGTCGAGGCGGCTAGGTTTCATAACGCCAGTGCATATCGTACATGTACATGCGACTGACAAGTGGAAGCAGGAAAACTGTGTCGAGGCGGCTAGGGTTCATAACACCAGTGCCTCGTGGCCTTGTGGTTGGATCACTACTACATCTGAGATCAGTATCAATGGTTCACGAAACCAAACCGTATGGTGCGCTTCTCAATAAAGGTAAAGACTAAAGAGGATATTCCCAAGGATCATACGCAAAGGGAAATTAAGGGATCTCTTTAATCTGGCATGCACATAGTGTATTTCCTTTCCTTGCACAATTAATTTTCCTGTTGTACGCGGATTAACAAGCTTTGCATTTTCCAGCGTGGACCCTGGCGTGCTTTTGATCTCTGTAAACACACGAGGAATCGATGTAAAATATCATCTCAGTTAGTCTCTTAAAAAGTTTGACTAAGGTAGGCTATGCACGTAAAGTAAGATATATGTAGATATTGCAAATGGGGAAGAGTAATAGTTTGCAATTTTTTACTTGTAAAAAATATCAGTTGCTTAAAAGTTTTTGAATAGGCTTTGAAAAATTTCACATCTCGTTCGAGAAACATACTAATATTTACATATACCAATTTTAGGTTGGTGCGAAACAAGGCACGAGACGTGTACCGTACCATCCATATATATGCACGCTTCGACATGACAACAACCAAACAAGTTTGGACATGTAACACCCGCGTAGAAAAGCGAACCGAGGAGCGAACTTTGGACAGATGAAAAATTGCTTATGTTTACGGACAAAAAGGAACACACCATTATTGTCTCGTCTCACATGAGTACGACTATGACTTGAGTCCTACGAAGGGCATGTTTGGATCCTTTGCTAAATTTTATGGGTTAAAAGTTGTTAAACTGTAGTTGCTAAACTTTAATCATAGTTGTTTAGATCCATGGGCTAAACATCATTTAATAAGGTGGAGAAAAACATGTTTGACCTTAATGAATGCAGGGGGAGGAGAGATAGAGGGGTCCAGACAGGCAATAATGAGGGGTAAAGGGTGTCCACCCCAAAGTTTAGCAAGGTTTAGCAACCAAAAAGTTGCTTATGGGCTAAAGTTTAACAACCAAAGTTTAGCAAGGTTTAGTAAGGGTGTTTGGCAAATTTGGAACTAAATGGGACTAAACTTTAGTTGCTAAAGTTTAGCAAGACCAAACAACCCCTAAGTAGATTATGGGCCTGTTTGTTTCCACCCTCCTAAAGTTTTAGCTCCTAAAAGTTTTTAGGTAGTTTTTAGGCACCTCCTAAAAGTATGTTTGGTTCCACCTCCTAAAAGTGACTAAAGGCAATTAATAAAGTGGTAAAATACCCAAGATGTACCTCTCCCCACCAACCCGCTACCCCTGTTCCCCTCCACGGCATTCCTGCACGCGGCCTTCATCTCCATGGCCTTCTCCCTCGCCTTCCTCCCCTCCTCGCCGCCGCGCATCAGCTCCTTCACTGCTCGCTCAAACTTTGCCGGCTCCACGAAGTTGTCCCGCTTCTTGTCCACCTGCTTCCTGTCCACCTTCATCGCCACGGCGTTGCAGCCAAGAGGAGCGGCGGGCTGCCCGTCCCGGAGGAGGTGGCGACTGGTTTGGAGGAGCGCAGGGGCCGGCAGGGGGTGGGAGGACTTGGAGGCAGCGGATCCGGTGGGGGAGGGCGCGGCTGGTAGTGGTTGGGTGCGGCCAAGAAGAGCGGCGGGGCGCAGCTCGGTCCGGAGGAGGTGGTGGGCAGGTCGCCGGAGCAGCGCGTCACTGGCGGCGATGAGGACGAGGTCGGCAGCGGTGACGCGGCCATTGTTGAAGTTGAGGGCGTAGCTGAGCGCGGGGGATGGCGCTGGGTCGCAGAACTCGCTGAAGATGGGCGGCGGTGGCGGTGGC